>NC_056731.1:3889860-4189860 GCF_019279795.1 Protopterus annectens
AGCACTGTTGCAGATGTGTGTATTAAACTGCATCTGATATATTGACTTAATAACATTTAACTGTACAGTGTTCTGCTGGAGAATGTTCACAGCTGTGACAGATATCTGTAGTCACTTACACATCATGTAAGTTATGTGTAAGTTGTGTTATGGCAGCTATATTAATTCTTTATCAAAATTGACTTCCCTGTTTTGTCACCCATGGATGTGGACCAATGAACAGAAGTTCTGGTATAACAGGTTGAGATGTATGATTGAGCTGCAGGACTGTAAATAGAGTGTGCCATACTGACATAGAACACAAATGTATACCAGGTATCCCCTGAGCATGTGTATGTATGCATATGTTCAGCTGAAAGGCACAGAAGTAATAACATGGGTCACAAGCAGTCCAGAAAATGGGATGTGCATGTTGCACATGTGTGTAATATCACTGTCACTGCATACAACAAAATAAAATGTGTACTACTACTGCTTGTTGCATTGCCATGACATTGATATGGGTACTACAGTAGGCATGCTTATCACGTAGTAATCAGAGAAGTGCACAACTGTGTTATGACCCACTGTTCATGCCTACCACTAACAGCTATATCAACACCCATATGCACTGGATATTAAAGTGTACAGACCCCTGTTGGAATGCCAAGTCTGTGTGCTGAATGCCAATGAGACCACAGAAAGTCATGTCAAAACATTTCTCACCTCAAATGTGACTCATAACCTGTACAATTCTATTGAAAAAGAAACAAAGTTGTTTCATGGAAGGTGAGCAACCATTCCTAAGACAAGATGTGATATGACGTTAGAGTACAAACCAAGACAAATGGATACTGTGATCATCTCAGCAGGTGTTTACACAACATATCAGTGTAAGGGTGTGCACACACATTCAGCTGTCTTACTGTACTGAGTATTCATTCCCATATGTTTTCACAGGACAGGCTATTTTCACTATTGAACTGAGCAGGCTATAGGACACATAACAGGTGGGGATTGTGTTGGCATGTGCTTTTGTGTACCATGCATTGTAACAGGGTTGTGTACACTTTATATCCACTGTAGCTATATGGAATCAGCAGTACCTGACCTGTACAACCAGCCTCCACCAAAGATAGGGTAATTCCCCTTGGTGGACAGCAACAAGACACAAAGCACATAATAGGTTGCTGTACAGGGACACATAGGTGCAGACCACAACTTGGAATCAAGTGCACCTCCATCTGAGCAAGCATGTAGGTTCACAGGTGACTTCCTGTAAGGCTGACTATGACTAGAAATCAGACATATCCAAACCACCAAGGCCAATTGCAACCATGTCTCCAAATATTTACGCAGTCTCAGAGACAGTAACACAAGTCAACCTGTACTGGGGTAAAGCACACCTCATACACACATGACATGGATACAGGCAACCTGCATCAGACAGGATAAGCGGGAACAGTGGCACCCTGTCCACAACATTAGTACAGTGGGATATGCACATCAACCACACTCCCGCCCGGATCAATGGTAAGCATGGACATAATGCCAACTGATATCAATAACAGCTAGTCTCCATGGGGCATGAGAGCATCACAGTCTGCCTCCTACATGAACCCAGGTATGTGCTCACAGTTCCATCACAAACTACAGTCAAACACAGATATGCTACTATCCACACACCATCCACATGGAAGATAGCCACTGTCATCTCTCTACACATAAATGAATGGTGTATAGTGGATTATGCCATTAAGTGTCCAACATTGGGGGAACTGGAAAGGTCAGGGCCAGGAGTGTAATGCAAGATGTCAAAGCCATGATAGCTTACAGTGTTATGGTATAAACTGGATTATTTGCAAGTAATATCCACTGTTGATGAGCACGTGGACAACCGTATGAGGTCCTGTGACCTTTTTTCCCATTTATGTCTTCCAGGTACAATGCCCTGGGAATGGTTACCAGTGCTCACGAACCTTGAAAATGAGAGAGAGGGAGAGAGATTGTGCATGATCCATGGGTGGAGAGTGGTCTCTGGGTATTATAATGGTTGCCTATATTGTTCACTAATCCATACTGTCACATAGTCATTGCACGTGGCAGTAGACATTTATGGCTGTAGATTGTCTACAACAACCTCTACAGTGTTTGACAACTGTTGGCCTTGTAATGTGGATATTAGGACATATAGGTCCTCAATATAATAATGTAGCAAAACCTGCACTGCAATGGATCCTGTTATTACACAGTCACCCCAACACTCACACAGGATATTTATGACACACACACAAACACACTTACCAGTACTGAGTTTCGAATCCTTTCCTGGCTGTGTATTGCTATTACAGTGTTACGCATTTCTCACACATGCCACAGAGCTTACATGTTGGAGAGCTCTCCAAAGGGATCTTTGAAGGTGAGTGACATCAGCAGCAGTACTAAAGGAGGGGTAAGGGAAGTGTAGTAAGTGTGAATGTCCACAAAATCAGGTGTCAACAAAGACATACACACACTCTCTCACACAAACATTATCATAGTTGGCAGGAGCAGGATTAGAACTTCTACCTAACTAGTTTGCTACACTACAGTATTATGCAGTTATCATGCATGCCATGGAGCTTATAGGGTTGAGACTTGGCCAAATGTTTATTTCAATGTGAGTGACATTGGCAGGCATGCTAAAGTAGGGCAATGGGAGGTGTAGTGAGTGTGAATGGCCTCAATATCATTTGTCTTCACACACACACACACACACACACACACACACACACACACACACACACACACACACACACACACACTTGATAGTGTGGCTCAGGGGTGTAGTCCCCCGGAGTGGTCCCCAGGGTTGGGTATTGTATTCACCATCCACTCATCTGGGTTTCTATTTTGGGTGGCCAGTGATGTGCACTGCTTCCCATGCATGTGATCCATATTCCATAACATGGACAGTGTCTGGGTTGTGCACATGTCCCACATGCATGTTCTTTGACATGTGGAAGTGTACTTCAGGTATCTGGGGCATGTTTTGTGGACAGATTGATATCTTCTGATGTAGCATTCCTGACCTCATTTGGTGAGATCTGGCTATGTAACAGGTTGTGTTTGCACCAACAGTGACAGTATGATACAGGTTTTCAGTGGAGTTAGTGGTGTCTGTCCATACAGGGCATTTTTATAAGGCATGGTATTCCCTTTGTGGGCTACATTTGCAGACTCGACAGTTGTTCCAGGTGTCCAGTGGGGAACATGGCAAAATGGCCACTGTACACATTTATTTGGCTACTGAGGGGATGGAACAGGGTGCCATGTCCTTTTACTTGCTGGATAACACACACACAGTCAGGAGATGTAACACATCAAAGTACTTTCTGATGTCAGTGTCACTGTTGTGGTCAACAGGCATGTAGGCCACTGCTATCACACTGTGGTTAGTATCTGTGAGGCAATATGCAGGGGAACTACCAACATGGTGGTTGTTCACTAGCCAAGTGTGTTTGTGTATGATACATGGGTAGAGAGTTTTCTCTGAGTAATAGAAGGGTTGCCTATATTGTTCACTAATCCATGCTGTCACATTTAGGGCTGTGGATTGTCTACACCAACCTCTTTGGTGTTTGACATCTGTTGGCCTTGTAATGTGGGCATTGTGACATATACTAGGTCCTCAACATAATAATTTAGCAAAACCCACCCCCAATAGATCCTGTTATTACACAATCACAGTACCCCCACATGGGCTATTGATGACAGACACACACACACACACACACACACACACACACACACACACACACACACACACACACACACACACACACACACACACACACAGTTGCCAGTACTGAGATTCAAGCCCCTACATAGCTATGTATTACTACTACAGTGTACTGCATTTATCGGATGCTCCACGTAGCTTATAGGATGGCTGTTGTCCCAATGTAATTCTAAGGTGAGGAACATCACCAGCCCTTCTAAATACTGGCATTGGGTGATGTAGTAGATGACAGATCCTCCCAAAAAATTTTCCCTACACACAGAGGTGAGGTTCAAACCTCTATCTAACAATTTTTTTCAGACCATTATGTTATGCATTTACTACATGCGCCACTGACCTTACATGGTTTAGGGTTGGCAACAGGTACTTCTAAGGTGGATGATATCTGCAGGACTGCTAAAGTCAGGCACTGAGATATGTACTAGCTGTAAATGGGGCCAAAATCTTTGATGTACAAACATACATATGCACACACACAAACACTTGCCATGGATAAGATTCAAACCCATACCTATGTAGTTATTGCTACTACATTGTTCCATTTTTATGGCATGAGCCATGGAGCTTACATGTTGAAGAGCTGTGCCAAGGTATCTTTGAGGCTGAGTGACATCAGCAGCAGTGGTAAAGGAGGGGTAAGGGAAGTGTTCTTAGTGTGAAGACCACAAAATCAGGTCTCTACAAGGATACACACACTCTCTCACACACCCACACACAGTTTCACAGTTGCTATGTCTAGGATTAGAACTCCTACCTAACTAGTATGCTACACTACAGTATTACACAGTTATCACAACGCGCCAGAGCTTATATGTTGGAGAGTTGTGCAAAGGTATCTTTGAAGGTGAGTAACATTAGCAGCAGTGCTAAAGGAGGGGTAAGGGGAGAGTAGTAAGTGTGAATGTCCATAAAATCAGGAATCATCAAAGATAAAACAAGTAATCTCTGTGGTATCCCCAAAGTTTCAAACAACCCACTGAACAAGTATAGTGGGTCCAAAAACAAAACAGTGTAAGAATCTTCTCTGTGTGGAAGATTTTCAGTCCATGTATCTCTAGTTAATCACTGTATATTAATCAGATCAGACAATAGTAGTAGAAGTAGTGAACTTAAACTCAGCTTAAGTGAAAAACAAATAATAAAAAATATATAATTTGAAATATTGTACAAAATTACTAAGTATTCAAAAGTAATCCAAGCAAGACAATCTGTTTCCAGTCAAAAATCCTTACTTAATAAAGATTGTGCAAAGCATGAATGGTGTACAATTTGATATGTGTGTGCACAGACATCTGCGAACTACAGATATGTATAGTCCATTGTGTTGTCAGACATGGGTTTCATTTCTCTAAGTGTAGGAGCATGCCCAGTATGACCTTCTGTATTGAGTGTGTGAATCCATTCCAGGTAGGGCTGAACTCTAGTCCAGGGTTTGGTGTTCTACACCTACAGCTAGCAACCTGTATCTGCAGAATGTCTGTAGATAGGTTGACAATATGGAGTTACAATGAGAAACAGATAGTGGGATACTGTAACTATTGCTGTCTGTGCTGCTTGTGTTTCTTGGTTGGCGTTAGCAGAGATATTCAGACATATGTACTGTTTTACACTGTGATGTATTATGTCATCACCTACTGACAGATATAATTATTTGTTCACAGTTATTTCCTGGGAGATACAAGATGAATGATGCTGTGTCCAGTATTGCGGTCCACAGCCTACAAATTCTTGCACACTCATGCCATTCTGGAGGGGTAGCTGCAGACATTTGCTGATGGGTCTGTGTAAATGGTCCAGCACCTTGGTACTATGGTGGTTGAGGATTCCCTTCTTGGACATATATCGACTTAACAGAATGGACATATCCTGCTGTGGCCATACCTCTCAGTTGTATAGATTCATCCAGATTACCCAGAGGCAGGGCTCATATATCTGGTCAGTTCCCTTCACATTGTGGTTTATGATCAGGTTTTTAGCCACCCATTACTGGGTTTGCAGGCAGGGGTAGTATGGGCACACATCAGAGTTTCAGATTTCACCCACTCCATGATGTCTATGCTTCTACATCACCCCATTCTGTTATTCTAACCTCTTCTTAACATTATGCAAGCGATATCTGAGAAGTATCCCTATAGTTGCCCTTCATCCCAGCGGTATTTATGGATTGGTTCACAGTTCATGCAGTAGGATGTGGTGGGCATGCTACTGGGACTTGTCAACATGGCCTTGCATTTGTGTTCTGTTGAATGTGTTAGGTTGTTAGTTGGGACCCCATGAGATACCATACATTGGCACTACCGGTGAGGCACAGGCCTTTGACAGAGGACTGTAGGCCTTTTGGTAGTGATGCAGGGCATCTATAGCAGGCCAGTGCATTCTGTCACTTCTACATTCCGAGTCTGCAAACCAGTGGATTCCCCTGCAGTGACATGGTAAGTGTGTGAGGTATTAATGGCAATAGTTCCTGTCCATATTAATCCATTGGTCTGGATGCTGGCAGGGTGCTGCTTACAGCTAGGGACACACCTGCATGGGACACCTCTTCAGCATGATGCATTCTGTGGGTATTCCCATACAGAAATGGGGTCATACTGTACTCATTGCCAACAGCAAGGATATGACCTGTGATAAACCTGTGGCTGATGGTGGGGTGAGTTGAGTGCATGTGTGATATGAAAGCTACTTGCAGCTGACTCACAGATATACTTGGGACATTCCCCTTATGCTGCCTTGTGTGGAGGCATAGGTAGTCTCTCATTACTTCATAACTGTGCCTTTTGTGGTCTGCCAGTGATTGGCCAGACTACATCAATATTCTATACTACACAGACAACTAATGTGCTGCTAACCTGTATGTACAATTCCAAAGGTGTGTGCAGTTGACAGTTACATTTTATGTACTCTGTCTAGAGTACTTCCACCTGTGTACTGTGTGTATATCTGGGCCCACATTCATGGCATGTCCACCTTTCAGACAGTGACAGATATTGACATCTGGACAGTGAGTATGGATGACTGCTGACATGGGTATTGCTGAGAAGCATTGGGGTTGGCACTGCAGTTGTCAGAACATGGCCCTGTCAACCACAGTACTGCCCATAGGCCACCGAGACACAACCCTCCATGCCTACATGCTAACCACTTCCAGACAATATTGAACACACAACAACCTAACACACGGACCCCTGCATATTGTACACATGCAACAATCTATCCTCTAGATTGGACCAGCTCAGGTATTCTGTGCTTCACTGATATTACTCCTCACACTTACATATTACTGCATTTCTACATAGGATTGTGGTGGGGGGCACACCTGACGACTTTAAACATTTGCTATGACTGTACTTGTATGTCAGGTACTCCACTGACTTTCATTTAATTTTGTATTCTGACCTGTCATGCAGACTGGAGACATATCAGTAGAGTACAGATCTTAGGTTTTATTGACCAGCATTTCAGTTACAGACTTCTTACCCTTCACAACCAACATACAACTGCCAGACCTGTTGTAGTCTGTCTGTGTAAGTCTGGAGGGGCTGCTCACCATTGACATCAATTGGAGGCCTTAGCTCAGCATTTCTTTATGGTCATCTACACCTGTCCTGCTGGCTGAGGCTGGTGGTGGGTACGTGAACCTCACTGACATGCATGTGTGTGTGTCCTATGGATACACATTTGAGCCACCACATGTACTGCAGTGGGATTTTTCACCTT
Source organism: Protopterus annectens (assembly GCF_019279795.1). Classification (NCBI taxonomy): domain Eukaryota; kingdom Metazoa; phylum Chordata; order Ceratodontiformes; family Protopteridae; genus Protopterus; species Protopterus annectens. The sequence continues at coordinate 3,897,338 of NC_056731.1, forward strand.
GTCTAATACTGCCTAGTATGTTGACACCGGTATTTGTTATGGATTTCATGCTGCCCATATAGGTGTCCACTATCTGCAGCCATCCCATTCAGCCACCCAATTCCCTTGCCTGCTCACATCCATGCAATAGATACAACTATCAGAACATACTACTTCATTCAGTAATTGATAGGAAGAGTGACTTACCTTGTGGCTTTGCCAGTACTGAGGATGGTGCTGGAGGGCTGACTATGTTGGATGCACATAGTACACTCCCTATACATGGTAAAGCACAGGTAGTGTCATGTTTAGCATCCCTTTTACTGTATGTGCAAGTCAGAGAGAGGTGTCATTCCCTAGGTCCCTAACATGTCAGTGCATGTGCTATGCAATGCCTCTTTGCCAAGGCCTGGGCATACTGGGCATGCCTCCTTCTGCCTACATGGGCAGGCTCAGGTAGTTGCTCCTCTGAGTTACTCTGTGTCTGTGATGGCCTTGGCAATGGTGGGTGGCTGTGTGGTCTTGCCCCATGTTGTTCCTGCTGCAGCTGTTTCCACAGGATCATATTGTGTAGCATGGCACATACTATGAACATTTGTGTACATGTAGCCTGAGAGTACTGCAAGGCTCCACTGGATATGTCCAGGCAGTGTAACCATGACTTGAGCATCTCAAACACATGCTCTGTTATTATTCTGGTTTGTGCATGTGCCTCATTATGGAGTTCTTGTTCAGGTGTGTGTGCATTTCTGAGGGGTGTCATCAGCCATGGCTCCAGTGCGCAGCCAGCATCCCCCACTAAGTGGGCATATGGGATGTCCCCACTGACTGGTACAGCTGTGTCATATGCCGGATGTGGGAGTCATGATAGCTTCCAGGGCTGAGAGCACACACATTCAAAATAATGCCCTGGGCATTTCAAATGACCTGGCAGTTGATGGAGGTGAAGCCCTTGCGGTTTATGTAGACCCTACCCCACTCACCAGGTAGTGCTTTGATGTGTATGTGCATGCAGTCTATAGCACCCACTACCTCAGGGTATTTTGCTATTTGGTGGAAGAGATGCATATTGCTGGTCAACGCCTCATGAGTGTTGAAATATATGTGCTCACTGGCATGTGCTGACATGGCATCCAGGAACTGGTGGAGTACCCTAGATGCTGATGCCTGTGAGATCCCCATGATATCCCCAGTTGCCCTTTGGAAGGTACCTGTGGCTAGTATTCTTAAGCCTGCACATACCTTGGTATCCACTGGGATGGGTTCCCCTCTGTTGATTTTATGTGTGAGGTGGCTGGCACAGCTCAACAATTTGCTGTAGAATGTCCCTGTCCACCCTATATTGCTCCACTGTCTCCAGCTCATGTAGCCCCTGGTAGGTTACCCTGTGTCTGTACACTCTTCTCCTCCTCCTCACTGTGGGTTGGTCATCAGCATTCACATCTTCACCACCCTCAGCCTCTTGCACATATTGATGTATGAGAGCAACAGCAGCCCCTAGCATTTTGTTAGTTTTGTCAGGTAAAATTTCCCTGTCTGTGTACGCCGGTGGTGTAGAGTTTGTGGGAAAGAACAGACTGGAAGGTGTTTGCATAGTTTATAGTAGTGTGCTAGACTGTTCCATGTATAATTGGCAGATAGGTTCATAGGTTCATATGTTAGTACTATGCTAACTGCCCTTGTGAGCCATTTTTTAAACCTATCCAGTTATCCCCTGTGAGATTAAAACCCTGTACCTTGTGTTTGCAAGGCAAACACCTTAACCAGATTCTGATACATTTCACCTGCCAGCTATGCTAGTTCTCCTTGATTGCCTTCCTACTGTTTTTTCCCTTCCCATTGCCTTCCTGTTTAAGCCCCAATATGTGCTGCACATACCCAGTGCTCAGGTGTGAACTGAACTGCTATTTCCTGTTGTTTTTCTTGTTTAAAACCCGGAGCGAGGCACGCACACCCGTTTAGGCAGTGTAAACACTGCTAGGCAGCCTCAGATACACCCCCTTCCTTAGTTGTGCTTAGCTTATGACAAACACAGGCCACAGAGCTCCAGTAAGCTTACAACATGCATGACACTCCCCCTGATAAGGTCATCCACCTTTTAGACTTAGACAATGGTGTTGCTGCACCTACATGGTTGGGTGCAAGATAACACTGAGAGGAAATATGTGATTCAGTATCAGTCCCCTCATTTGCATAAAACAGAATGCTAATTCATAGTTACCACACTCACGCTGAACCTTCCCCCTTAGCTACCACTATTCCCTGGTATTGCTGTCTTATGCATGCCATTGACTATTATGGCAAAATGCTGATTTGAGTTTAAAAGCTTATTTCCCCTTTTTTCTTATTTTCAGGGCGATCCAGTTTGCGCACCGCTGCCCTATGCTTAAACAGCCGAGATCAGCCAAAAAAAAATAAACTTGTTTTTTTATAAATTTGCAACTATTTCACATGCTCATGGCCATTTATTTGGCCATTGGCATAAATACATGCTTTCTTTTGAGCTGTCATGCCTCTGTTTTGTAATTTGCAGAAATGTATTTGGTTAGTAACCTAATACATTTCTGCAGGTTACACTATTCCTGCACTGATGCCTACCTGATTCCTGGATCACTAATTCACCTAACTTGCATAGTTATCACCAGCAAATGAGGTAATTAGCATATAACAGTGGTGTCCGTGTGGGAATAGTGTAGGGACGCTCGTGCACGTCTCAGGGGCTAATTCCTGGATTGCTCGGCGGCCATATTGTGTGCAGCAGCCCTTGCACTATTCAGGCACTCTGTGCAGAGGTGAATCTGGGGGTCAATGTCTGTCTTTTTAGTGACAAATCAGGTAACAGTACTCAAGTGCAATTTTTAAACTTAATTTGAAAACAATTTATTATTCATTTATTTCGAAAAATGCTTCAAAAATTAAAACAAATATGTTCTATTACTTTTAAAATGTGAAACATCTATATTTTCATCTTAAAGGTCTCATCTTAAATGTACAAAATATAATTACATTTTCATTTAAACCAGGAAGCTCAGTGACATTCAGAAGTAATTGATATATAATCATATAATGTCTCTGTTTTTTAACATATCATTATATCATAATCATTACCCCTCATTGTAAAATTCATGTTGTGCAATCCAGTGAATATATATTTTTTTGCAAGCCAAACTTTGTTCTGTGTGTTTAAAAAGATCATAGTTTTTCTAACTGATAAAATATATTCATATATTTATATATATATATATATATATATATATATATATATATATATATATATATATTATTTTGTATAACATATATAACATATCATTTGATTTATCCTCATAATAACTTTCAGATCCTGAACGTACTACCAAATAGATAGCAAATGAACTTTTGCGGTTAATATTTATTTATTCTTAATGCAGTCTTAAAACATCTGATTATTATGGTAGGACTTTCTAAGATGATTCTGTAACAACAAACCTTACACTAAAACATTCCTCTAATTTACTTGAATTAGAAAGTATAACTGAATCATTACATTCCAAATGCTATTTTAAGGTAGCTCTTTAATTAACAAATTTTGATGACTCAGTGATTGATATTTATGAAATTTTATTTCCATATTTCATGATTACTCCCAAACCAAATTAATTACAAAATAAAGTACACACTGTTGCGTGAACTATCCCATTCTGAGGGCTAAAACCATTGCAGGTTTTGAAGTTTTGAAAACCACTTGCTATTTTGTAATAAAATGTCATCTGTTCTATTTATTCTACTTATTTGTTTGCTCTTTTGTTAAGTTAATTATGAGAAAAACTGATTTGTTACTTACATTTTACTGTAACTTATGGTTCAGGAAGTACTCACGTTTATCATACGGAAGTGATTTTACCAGGAGAAATTCATTATGAATCAGTAGCAGTATGCATCAGGAATGATAAAAATCTTTTGGAGCTGATGCTGTAGAGTCATTAATTAAATAATGAGAACATGAGTTGCTGGCTGGAGTGTTCATTATGCCAGGGCATATAAATATGAATAAGTCTATGCAAGAATGTTGACTACACAAATAATTGACATTCAAAAGAGTGAACCAACAGCACTGAACACTGAACAGTCGGAATATCAAAATCTAGCTAAAAAGCACCCCCGTACCCCCTGCTAATTTTATATATATATATATATATATCTTCTTCTTCTTCTTTCGGCTTTTCCCAGTTAGGGGTTGCCACAGCGGATCATCTGTCCGCTCATGACTGGTAGTGGAGTTTTACAGCATTGAGTTGCTAGCCTGGTGCCCAACCTTCTACAGAAGGCACACATGCACACAATCACACCTAGGGCCAATTTAGAGTGTCCAATCCACCTACTGCATGTCTTTGGGATGTGGGAGGAAACCAGAGCACCTGGAGGAAACCCACGCAACCACAGGGAGGACAATGCAGACTCCGCACAGAAGGCACCCCAGCCGAGAATTGAACTGGAGAACCTCTTGCTGTGAGGCGATATATATATATATATATATATATATATATATATATATATATATATATATATCAACTCTGAGACAGCTCTACAACAAGGAAAGGTCAAATCCCACTCCAAGCTGTACTGCAATCTCAGAAATGAGCTATCAGCATTTTTCAACCTTCTAAATATTCAATATTTGATGTTCAATATTATGAAAGTCAACATTTTTGACTTTTGTTCTTCCAAACAGCTCTAGATATGAACCATAGCTATGGGACTGCAAAAATCAGAATACGTATTTTATTCATCACAACTACATACTTACATTTACAGATTTACAGTGTGTTACACGGGTAACAGTGAAAAGGTTGATCAAATAAGTAACAATGTAACTGTTAAGCAGATGATTGCTTCTCCTTTAGCCACAGCACAAAACCTTTTAGTTGTACTCCCCCCTCACAACAGTACAGTCCACTTACATGGCTTCTAGATCCATACCATCTACTGGTTGTTTTAACATTGTTAGAAAACCAATACAGTTAGGGGAAATGTTTCTCTCTATCTCTCTCTCTCTCTCTCTCTCTCTTTCTATTTATACAAACAGTTGTCAAATACTTTTGAACAAGTTCTTTCAGAAGAAACAAATATATAAGCCAAAATACTTACAAGGTAGGTACGCTATTTATCATTAGCCTGCTGTCATTATTCTTTGTGGCAAAGTTTGGTTTCTTTTGTTCTGGTAAAAATGACTACACCAGCATTTTAAATCTGGAGTATGTTTTTCCTAGAGGCTCTGAAAGATGTCAAAACACATGTACTAGTTAGGGGAGGTGCCATCTCTTCTCCATTTGGGAGTTGTTCCCTATCTGTTCCAGTTTGCCACAGTAAATTATCTATATTCCTGTTAAAGGATCTGCTTCTCCGGTTCTCTGAAAAGGTACTAATAAGTGGACAAATAGAGTTGCCCCTTACTCCTAAAGGTGGTAAGTTTTCTGGGGGATGGATCCTCCCACTGAGGCAATTATCCTGGTTTGCAATAGAGGATTATTTTGACAGGGAGTGGGGAGAGGGTTGCAATTATTATGAACTTATGTTCACTCTGTAAAGTTGCAATCTGACTGTTTTTGAAATAGCTTTTTACAATTTTTCCAAGCCTGCCCTTATCAGGCTTGGCTGTCATGGCCATTTTTGGATCATGATGATGCCTTTCTAGACAGCGAACCTTATTTTCAGCCTGGAAATTGGGCATTTGTGCCAGGTGATTCCCCCGGTGCCACCTGCTTTCTATCACTGTTGCAATTCTCTGGTTCCTTCCAGATGGATGGGTTCACTGCTTTGGATTGAGGTTAATCAAAGGACCCCTCAAGGATGGTCATCTTTGTAAAATATAACAGCTATAGTTTATTATATCAGCGTATCTTTGAAACAGGCCATCCTTAGTGAATCAGGGAAATCCTCCCTTCATCCTCTCAACATTGGAAATCTCACCAGCTGATCTTGGCTGTTAGAATTCCATGCAAGTTGGGCACACACATAATTGTATAACATTTTTAATAACAGAGTGCAAAATTGTCATTGTTATACCCATTGTTATACCTGATTTGCAGTAGATGGTCACTAGGAAAAAGGGTTTAAAACACTGAGTGCAGGGGATAACAAAACTTAAATAGTGTGTGATGTTGCAGCACTTGTCATTGTGAGGGTGTATCTATCATTGGTGTGGGAACTTCCAGAAAAAATGGCCATGCCAACCAATGATACTTGGAGAGGATACATTCTACTATAGGACTAGTTAAGGAGGGCTATATTTCTAGACAAAGAACTATGGTAAGAATGAATCTGCTATTTTTTTCGTATGTCTCCTGTTCATTCTTGTATGACATCTGTATGTAATACTAGCATGCAGTGTCTCTTGCTCAGCAAATAACTTGCTTTTGATGCCTGGAAAAGCCATTAGAATCTAGTCAAATCCCCAAAACAAGGTGCATGATTTATGTTTCAGTACTGACATTGCAATAGATTATTATGGAGTGCCAGCTCCCTGAAGCACTGTCTTTCAGATGAAATATTAAACTGAGGTCCTTTTTGCTTCAGTTAGTGAGAGATAGGTTCATGCATGAATGTATGCAGAGGGATGAGTGGCCCCGGGTGCATGTGTGTCTGTGCATATGTGTGTGTCTGCCTGGGGGTCAGTTAGACATAGGCAGTGTAGGTGCATGTGTGTGTGTGTGTGTGTGTGTGTGTGTGTGTGTAGATGAATGTGAGAGTGTGTCTATAGGTGCATAGATTAATGAGCAAATCCTGCAATATTGGGGGGTGGGGAACATTAGACACCATGGATACTGTCTTTATATCATGCCCTAAAGGCATTACAAAAGAGAACAGAACAACATTTTGCAACACTAAAGATACAGGGCAGAGGGATCACCAGATAACAGGGATACTTTCCTTATATCATGTCCTAAAGGCACTACAAAACAGAGCAGAACAACATTTTGCAGACATAAAGACATTGGTTGGGGGATCACTTGATAGCATGGATAACTCTTTACACCATGCTTTAATGCCACTTAAACAGATTAAAGAACAACTGTGCAACACTAAAGGTGTGGCGTGGGGGAAACACTATATATCAGGATGACTCGCTGTGTTGTGCCTTAAGGGCACTTAAAAAAATTCAAACCATTTGTGCATTTGGCTTTTTTCGGGGGAGATCCAAAGCCTTATTTATACAGACAATTAAGGTTTGGTTAGGAAACGGAGGGAATTCCCCTATTTTGTCTTTTGTGAGCATATCTGAGAACAAGATTTAAGCATTAATTTCTCTAATCACATGATTTATTGGATTAGGAAAATGTAGGTCAAACAGAAAAGACACCACCAATAGTAAAAGTTAGCAGTGAAGTAAACTGTAAAAGGTTATATTTAACTAAGATAACATGCACTTAGTGGTAGTCCAGAAAAATAGTCTAAAAGTATAATTCTCAAAGACAGCTGGTAGTCTATCCACGGAGAAATTTAAAGCAAACTTAGTTCTATAATGAAAGACCCACGTTCTTGTTAGTTAAATACTTCTGAAATGCGTCTGTTCAGACCAGTTCTCCTCGTGTTGCACAAAAAAAGAGCCTCTTCAGACTTTCATAGGAGTAAATCCCAAACTTACAGTTATAGGTTTTTTCAGACCATTAGTAAAGAATCCATAAAATAAAACCAGGATAAGAACAGCAGACAATAGTTTAATCCATGGACAGGTAAGCGCTTTCGCAAACAGCTTTTTCAAACCAAAGGTGTGGCGTGGGGGAAACACTATATATCAGGATGACTCGCTGTGTTGTGCCTTAAAGGCACTTAAAAAAATTCAAACCATTTGTGCATTTGGCTTTTTTCGGGGGAGACCCAAAGCATTATTTATACAGACAATTAAGGTTTGGTTAGGAAACGGAGGGAATTCCCCTATTTTGTCTTTTGTGAGTATATCTGAGAACAAGATTTAAGCATTAATTTCTCTAATCACATGATTTATTGGATGAGGAAAATGTAGGTCAAACAGAAAAGACACCACCAATAGTAAAAGTTAGCAGTGAAGTAAACTGTAAAAGGTTATATTTAACTAAGATAACATGCACTTAGTGGTAGTCCAGAAAAATAGTCTAAAAAGTATAATTCTCAAAGACAGCTGGTAGTCTATCCACGGAGAAATTTAAAGCAAACTTAGTTCTATAATGAAAGACCCACGTTCTTGTTAGTTAAATACTTCTGAAATGCGTCTGTTCAGACCAGTTCTCCTCGTGTTGCACAAAAAAAGAGCCTCTTCAGACTTTCATAGGAGTAAATCCCAAACTTACAGTTATAGGTTTTTTCAGACCATTAGTAAAGAATCCATAAAATAAAACCAGGATAAGAACAGCAGACAATAGTTTAATCCATGGACAGGTAAGCGCTTTCGCAAACAGCTTTTTCAAACCATAATACACTCATTCAAACAAATTCAACTATATATACTAAATAATAATTGATTAATTAAATGATTAGAACAATTATGAGCAATTTAAAAACAATTAAGATATTCACCAATCTAAAAGTGATATACTGCATATAGTAAAAAATGTGTATGTTTACGGGCATTTAAACACACATTTAAACAGTCAGATTCTGCCCTTAGACCAGATACTAGTATAGTTCTAACCTAGTCTGTTACAAAATAATTACAGGCAAATGTATCTCTGCATAAGGTAAAAAATGTGTATATCTACGCACATATAAACACATATTTGAACAGTCAAATTCTGCCCTTAAAACAGACATTAATAAATGTGTATATCTATGCACATTTAAACACGCATTTAAACACTCAGATTCTGCCCTTAATAAAAAAATGTGTATATCTACACATAAACACATATTTAAACAGTCAAATTCTGCTCTTAAAACAGATACTAATAAATGTGTATATCTACGCACATTTAAACACGCATTTAGACAGTCAGATTCTGCCCTTAGAACAGACATTATTAATGTGTATATCTACGCACATTTAAACATGCATTTAAACAGTGAGATTCTACCCTTAATAAAAAATGTGTATATCTACGCACATTTAAACACATATTTAAACAGTCAAGCTCTGCCCTTAAAACAGACACTAATAAATGTATATATCTACGCACATTTAAACAATCAAATTCTGCCCTTAGAACAGACATTAATATGGTTCTAACATAATCTGTTATAAACTAATTATAAAATAATGTGTCTCTGCATAAAATAAAAAATATGTGTATAACTACACATATTTAAACACATATTTAAACAGTCAGATTCTACCCTTAGAACAGACACTAATATAGTAATTAATATAGTTACTAGTATAGTTCTAACATAGTCTGTTATAAACTCATTATAAGTAAATTTATCTTTGTAATATATAATAACTATTGTGTAAAAAATCTGTCTGATATAAATTCATTATAAGTAAATTTATCTTTGTAATATATAATAACTATTGTGTAAAAGATCTATTAAGTCTAATATTTATCATATTATATATATTTTTTTATAAAATATATAAATTATAACATACATAAATAACAATTTATACAAAATAATAATAATAAAATAGTAATTATGTAAATTAAATTCTGTGTCTCCTGTTCTTTAATATAGGCTTTAATGGAACACGGTCATTCAAGCCTGGCGGCAAGTGAGCCCTAGTTTTAATTATCCATTGTGTTTCGGTGGACTCTGTATAATTTTTAATGTCTCCACCACGTGTATTAGGAATTATTACTTGTAGGACTGAGAATAAGAATTTATGTTCCTCATTGGTGCTCATAACATGTTTTGATAGTGCATTCACCTCTGATTTTATACGAATTTGATAAAGATGTTCCCTGATGCGCTCCTTGAGCATCCTGTCCGTTTTGCCTATATAATAGGACGGACAGCTTGAACATTGGGCAATATACACTAAATGTTTAGTTTCACAAGTTGCATTTACTTTGATATTATAATATTCTCCTGTTGTTGGATGTATAAATGCAGGCATATCTGTTAAAAAATCACAGAAATTACATTTATTGCAGGGTTTCAATCCATTATAAATAACCAAAGTGTCGTTGTTTTTATTCTCTGAACAACATAATATTTTCTGTAAATTTTTCTTATTTTTATAAGCAAACTTGGGTGCTATTTCAATATGTTTAGAAAGATCAGGATCCAACTTCAGCAAGTCCCAATATTTATATATGGGTTGTTTTATATGATGAATATCTTGTGTATAGTATAACGTAAATCTAACTGTGCCTTCTTTCTTAGTTATTTCATTTATTGTGTTTTTTGTCTTTAATCTATATTCATTTAAGCCATCATCAGAAAATATTGGACTCGCTTCTTCTTGTCGCAATTCTTCAACTTCCTTAAATGCCTTGCTTATTTCTCTAGGAGTATAATTTCTTTGACAAAATCTATTCTCTAGCTCTAATAACTCTTTCTTAAAATCATTATTGTCTGGATGAAGTCTGGAAATCCTCATGCCCTGTCCCTTCAGGACATTTCTAAAAACATGTGGTGGGTGCATACTGTCCCTAAACAACAAATTATTCTTACTACATACTTTCCTGTGTACACTTGTATTAAAATATCCATTAGGAAGACGCCATATATTGACATCCAAAAATGCTATCTTACTAGCAGAATAATTCATGGTAAATTTCAAAAAGGGAGTTAAATCATCAACTTGCATAACAAAGTTATTAAGTTCTTCCACAGTTCCATCCCACAAGAAAAAAAGGTCGTCAACGAATCTTTTATAAAATAGAACATGTTTTTTAAAACTTTCTAGTTGTAACATTTTTTCTTGTTCCCAAAAGGCCATAACAAGATTGGCGTATCTATTGGCACATGAAGTGCCCATAGCTACGCCATCTTTCTGTAAATAATATTTGTTTTGGAACATAAATATGTTACTTTCCAGGACTATTTCCATTAAACTACATAAAAAATCTATACTACTTCTATATAAATCAGAATAGTTACTTAAATATGCATGTAAATATTCTATACCTGAATTGTTGGGTATGTTAGTGAATAGAGATTTCACGTCCATAGTTACAAGTAATAAGTCAGTATTATTAATCAGTGGCTTACTGACTTCATAAAAATCTAGAAGAAATTCTTTTGAATCTTTCAATATAATGCTGTTAGCTGACACAAAAGGTTTAAGAGTTTTTTCCAGATAGAAAGATATATTTTCAGTAACCCACCCTCTACCTGAGACTATCGGTCTCATGGGTGGGTTGCTGAGATTTTTGTGAACCTTTGGGAGGCCCTTAATGATTGGAATAGTGGGGTCCTCAAGGACTAAATAGTCGTATAAACAATATTCCAATAGCCCCATTTTATACATTTCATCAAGACTATTGTACACATTATTCACAGTGTTTATTACATCTTCATACCGTAAGATTTTATAATGATCTTGATCATTTAACATCTCAATCATTCTCTTGTTGTGGTCTATTCTATCAAATACCACTATGGGGCCGCCCTTGTCAGCAGGTCTAATAGTTATATTATTGTCATTGGCCAACATGTGTAAGGCATTTGATTGCTTAAATGTTAGATTGTTTCTTATGCATTTGGATTTATTCAAAGTTGTTTGACTTGAATAGAGTTCATTCTCTACAGCCCTACTAAATATCTCTATAGTTGGATGTAGACTGGGTACTATTAAACTAGGCTTCTTGATGACGGGAATATAACTAGCAGTGCTTTGATTTGAGAACGTAACTTTCAGTTGTAAATTTCTAGTAAACATTTTCAAATCTAAAATTGAGTCAGTAATATTACTTACTTTGGAGGGTACAAAAGAGAGACCTTTATTCAATACTTCTAGATCATATTTGTCTAGATGCCTGTGGGACAAATTATGCACTAAGTTAACTTCTCCCACATTTTCTTGATGGTAGGTTCCCTTAGTTCGCTGGTATGTTCCTTTCTCTTTTGTCTGCCCCTGCTCATAGAGCGATCTCTTCCTTTCAAGCGAGCATCTGCTATGGGGAAAGGGTGGGGTATCTCTCCTTCCTTAGCATTAATCGGTGTAATACGAGTCTTACTACGTACCACCTGTTCTTGTTGATTAGAGCCTTTGTTAAATGTATTCAAGTTGGTTGTGTTTAATGAATGTCCTATTTCTCTATTATCTGTTGATATAGATGAAGTTGTTTCTAACTTATCTAGAGTATTATGTGTAGCTACAAGAATATCTGAGTTTGTAGGTACACCTGTATTTGAAGCAGAGACAGTATTAACATTGCTGTCTGATTGTATAACGTCAGAATGTCTTACATTTCTATTAGTCACAACATTATTGACTGTAGAGGTACCAGAATTAAATCTAGGCCAGGTGAAGACCTGACCGTTGGAAAAATCATAAATATCTCTTGTTAATTTATGCTTCTTTTGCTCTAAAAGCCTCTTTTCAAACAACATTACATTATCAATAATTCTTTCTAATTTAGTATCAACTATTGTTTCATTAAAATCCTTATACAATTCAGTTTGTTTACATGCAATAGATTCAATCAAAGTTTGTTCTTCTGGTTGAAAAAATTAAATTAAAAGTTTCATGTAGTTTATACTTAGCTCAATATTGAGCTGCTGCCAACGTCTTAATAACTCCGGATATGTTTCTCTTGTAGTTGGCATCTTGAGAACTCTTAGTCCCCTTGGAATTACCCTTTTGCTAATACACACCTCGAAATGATAACGCTGCATTTGTAGGCGTTTTAATTTCAGCAGCTCAAATTCAAGCGTATTGAGCGCTGAATCTAGTCTCTCGAAGTCAACATTATTCGTTGCATTATCAGATGCTAAAGAAATAAACTCACAGTTTGCTAGTGGATTAGCATTGTTGGTTAGACATCTTTGCAGTCTCTCCTTTGATTTCCATTGTCCTAAGTTGTTTGTAGGATTATACGAAAGTTCGACCATTGCATCACTTCCGTTATTTGAATTATCCGCCATGGAGTTGCCGCAGGGGGTAGCCAGTGATAATGTGTAGAAAATATAGTAGAATGTATAAGCCCACGACAAGCAAGTGCTTGTCGTGGGCTTATACATTCTACTATATTAGTCCAGAAAAATAGATGATTTATGAAAACTGTATAACTCATGTTGAGAATGGAGATTAAACTTTAAATGGAAGGTGCCCAGAGAATGTAAGCATAGGTCTGCCATCAGGAAGCAAATGAATAAAGGCATTCAATAAACGATTATCATAGGAAAGTGAAGTGGAGATCATTGCAAGGGAAGAAATACTAAAGTTGATTTTTCAGAATAATGCAAAGAGAATTCAAGAGTGGCATCCTAGACAAATGTGTTATACAAGTGGGAAAAGAAAAAATAACACATTTTACAGATTTACAGGGGAAAAGGAGCGTCTTAACTTTGGCACCTCTCGCAAAAATGACACCACGCATCTCATTGCATTTTTAATCATACCTTATAAACATAAGCATAAGTAATCCCAAATTATGATTTCACTATTTGTTTTCTTACATATATACATTTTTATTTCCATACATTTTTACATATTTATTTTACATAACCTCAGCATTCTTTGAACTTTGTGCCAGATTCTACTCCTACATTATTCCAAATTCACTTTCAACCACACTTAGAACAGCAACCATTCTTGACAGAAAACCATGAATCCCCTTGCCTGGCTGTGTTAACAGTCAATACTGTGCACAATTTTGAATGCTGTCAGTTAACCCCAACCATAAATGTTTGGGAGCACCCAGTTAATAGGGCTGCCTGAAGGGAAACTTAGCTATGCCCTTTCACCATCACATATCATTGTTGGGAAAGTTTTCCTCTCTCTTCAAATGCCCATTTTCCATTCAGCATTAACAGGATCTATCAGCCATATCTGGGGAAAGGACATCCTTAATGAATCTTATGCATGTTCACTTTTAAGGTATGGTATAGCAACCCTGTGGAAAACTGTCTGCTATTTGTACTATATGTAACATTTTATTTTACATTTGTTAACCAGGAAAGTCCGACTTGGAACGAGCCAATTTTCAGCGGAGGCTCGGGGAGAAATGCTCCAGATGCATGTCTTTGTAATGTGGGAGGAAACCAGAGCACCCGGAGGAAACCCACACAAATGCAGGGAGGACATGCAGACTCCACACAGAACGCAACCTGATAATCAAACCAGAGAACCTCTTGCTGTGAGGCGACAACGCTACCGCTGCACCAGTGTGCCATCCAAGATTCAAACCTGCTGCCCTTGGTTCCTTAGTCCAGCACTTTACCGCTGAGCTATCAGGCCATGCAAACATCAACTACCTGTCATTACAGAGGTCCATATGAGTTATATTTGGCATCAACTGCTCTGAAGAAGGAACATCCTTAACATTCTACACCCTTAAACAAGGTGAATGAACATTCACCTTGTTCCAAGACATAATGGAGAAATAAAATAGTACCCCTCTTACCTACCTATCACAATCCTTCCATTATCATAGCATTATTACTCATTTTGAGGGTGGTGTGCCTGTCATTTTACCAGAAACAATGTAAAAATGTCCTATTTCATACCCATGCTTATACCAACTACTTCTGTTTTAAGAATCCACCTTTCTACATGCCTGATTGATGCCAAAGTCTTCCCTCCCTATGACACTCAGGCCCTTTTTCACCTGAACCTGTCCTGAGAGAGGGCACCAAGATAAAGCATTCTGTTACCAAACTATTTTTTATGACAAGTTTTGGGGTGAACAGTGCAAAGAAAGAAAATAGATAACTGAATGAAATGAGGATGTAGCCAAAAGGAAACTCTTTACAAAGTTCAAGAAGAGAGAAGAAACACATGTAATGAAGAAAAAATGACCCATGTGATTCATTAAGATCCCTAGGGCAGGCTTTAAGGTCTGAGGTTAAAAGACCCTGTTATTATGGTGCTGTGTTTTAAGATTCATAGACACATTAGCTGCAATGACAAAAGATCTCATTATAGGATAAAATGAATGTTTCTGAATCGCATTACCTACTACATAATGCAGATCAGCACTTGTCATGGTAGGTAACAGAATTAGGGGCTGCATCGTGAAAGTAGAGGCACCTCCCCTTCACTCAGTATCCCCCACACACAAAAGCACACAGTAAAACACACATACATGCATGCTCACTGCATACCCCATATCTGTCACTGTTTCCAGAAAGTCCAATATATCTCATTTTGCACTGCTCAGAAAATTCATGAATGCTTAATTTCAATCCTTAATGCTAGACACTTGAGTTTCAATTTTGATGTCCTTCAGTAAATGCATATTTAGGCAAAAGCTGTTTACGAGGTTGAGCAGTACATGTAACATTTCCAGTCCCTCACGTTCATACATCACATCATGTAAATATTATAAAAGCACCTGCTACTCTAGTTTCTCAGTTATTGCCATGGGTGTACATTAAATAGACAGCTTTGCAAACTATATGCAAACAGCTGTCTGCATTGCTACAAGTTCTGGAAAATCTGAATGTGTATTGTCAGTATGAAGATATATCTAGTTGATACACTTGTGAACAAGTACTGAAAGACCAAATTTCAAGTGCATGGGTGCAGGTAACATATAGCTACAGTGTAAATATGTGTTCTTTCCTTAAAAAAGTACCTTCCCTTTGATTGTGTTTTTACACGTACTTTTATGGGATGAAGACTAAATGGACAGTAAACATAATTAATACATGCTATTGTGCACTTTCCATAACACACCTCTTAGCAGCTGGTTCGGATGATTGATGGCAAAGTGTGCATGCAAGATGCAAGTGTTTCTTTTGTTGAGTGTCTATGGGTCAAATCCCCTTTCCTCCATATTTTTTATCCCTTTTATACATTTGAAATAACAGTCTCTGGTGTCTAGTGATGGTGGTGCAGAGGACTAATGTTTTCAGTGGGAGGTATAGGGTGCAGTGTTTGCAGTCTACTTAATGCCTTTTAAGACATGCTATTTTTACCAGATGCCTAGTGGTCCCCCACCCCCACTGGTGCCTGTTCAGTTTACATGTTGCTTGGGTTCAAGAATAATAGTTACCCTAGTGACTCGTGTTTTTCCCCTATCCCCCATGGTAATCAAAGTGCTGTTAAAGTACAATTTGCTCAGAGTTATCCCTGGTGTCTAATGAGCCACCCACCCCCTGATCCACATACATTAAAGTGTCATTATGGTATGTTACCTCTGCTGGCTAGTGTTACCATCCACCCAATGTTATAGAGGCTGCTCATTACTTTTGGAGTGTATGGAGGTATAATAGCCATGACCAACTCATCCTCGCCACACAGCCCCCTACTCACCCAGTCGTTTGCTGTCACATGCTCATCTATTCATCCATGCAGACAAACATGCACATACACACACACACACACACACACACACACACACACACACACACACACACACACACACACATACAAACACGCATGAACACACCTGCCTGATCCCCTCACTACCGTCCCTATGGCAACTCCCAAGCAGACACACAGCCACACATACACTCATACATACAACCCCTCACATACATTAATGCACACAACTGTCAAATTAACTTTACCACTAAACTCTTCAGCATGTACCTCTATCATTATGGATGAATATGGCCTTTTGGTTGGGTTCACTATTGTGCATGGAAGAAATAGCCATGCTAATCTACACAGTTGAGCAATTGTATGAATTGTTTGGCATGTAGATGCCTTCTTTTAGACATGCCCTGGGGAGGGAGTACATAATTAGTTTGCATATCCCCCTTCACTGGACTATCTCATTCACATGTAGCATGGCTTTGGAGTCAACTTAATGTGGCGCTTCATGTTTTTATGCTAAAGCACTGAATTAAGGCTGTCTCTAAATTTGAAATGGTTACATGTACACTTTGCAGTAACCTTTATGAATTTGACTGAAAGATTTTGTTATTATAGAAGAACACAGGAAAGTTAAGAAAACAATGGAATATTATGATATTAAAGTATTACAGGAAGTAATTTTTAAATGGCATTCCTGGGGAGGTTAGTTTGCAAGAGTACTGAATGAGCAGTACAGTGAGATATAAAAAGGGAAGACTTCTTAAGGGAATAAAACATTTTTATTTAAAAGAGGTGAAAGGACTAATTTAGCTAACTGGATATCTATTTGTTTGTTGATCAGAGTAACAGAATTTTAGGAGCAATCCTGCAATTAAGTATACAAATGCAGGGTGAAGTAAATAGGCCACACTGGATGTGAAGAGTTAGGTGATATGACTGGAAAATGGTGATTGGACAATAGTGCATCACAGAACTTTTTTCAGTACCTAACATAAGAAATGAGGTGGTGTCAGATTGGGAAACTGCACAGGACATACCTAGACATGGGTCTGTACAAAGCTATGTGAAATAATAAATTAAAGAGGTGGTGGTATTAGTCTGGGATGAAATAGTGGGGAGATTTTGCGGTTGATGAAGGATTTCAAAGAAGGAAACCATCATGGCAAATAAAAGAGTTTGTCAGTGTTAAACATAGCAATGACTTTTGACAACATGGCACATGAAGGACTGAAATTGGGGAGTAAACTGGGCAGCTGCCGGGGACTCAACCCACATGGGAGCTGTAAACTATTAACAAACATATTAATTGACACAAACTGCACTTTTTAATGAAGCATAAACTTATTGTGACTTTCGAAATACCAATATGAATGTTTCTGAAAATGGCATAGTTTGCACTGCTGCCTTGATTCTGGACTCAAATACTTGGATATGCTGTGGCTGTCTTGTAATCTTGCAAAGGATAAAGCAGCTAGATTGTGCTAGGATTGGCATGAATACTATGCATTTATATGAAACAAAGTTGAAATGCATTACTGTAGTGATCATTAATTACTTTAGCCATTATTTATTTTATTTTTGTTTTGTTTTATTATAATAATTTGAGGACTATGCAGTCAGCAAAGTGGCTATAACTGCTGGATACAAAGTCTGTCTCTGCAGATGACAGTGACTGGCCTGAAAGTGATTGACACTGCTTTGGTGGAGCAAGTTAAACTGTCATTAATTTAATTTTGCACGAATAGTGTGCATTTGTATTACACAAGCCAGGATACTTTAATAAGTCTATTGCATGAAAGAAAGTTGCAGTACATTAGTCACATTTATGAGAGTTAGACATCTGAGTTACATGCAGTCAACAAAGTGGATATAATTACTAGGAATGGGAGCTTTCTGTGGACAAAAATTGCATGTCCTCTAGTTATTTGACCAACCTAAACAATCCTGTTTGACTAATTCAAACAGCAATTAATGTATTGCAGGACAACAGTGCTTTTATGTGAAACTAGTTGGAATAATTTGCTCTGTATATTGCGCATGTGTGTGAAACATAACTAAAATATATTACTGTGGACATTTTGTCACCTTATTACAGTCATATGAGGTGTACACAGTCAACAAAGAGTCTATAATTGCTGGCTATGTAGACTGACATTGTTGACACAAATGACTGACCTTGTTGTTTGATCAGATTAAACAGTTATTAAACTGACTTTGCATGATTAGTGTACATTTGTGTAAAGTAAGTTGAAATGCATTGCTGTAAATTCTGGGTGTTTGTGTAAAATAACTTTGGAATACTTTACTGTGGCCATTTCTAGAAATTTCAGACACTTAGATTGTACACAGATAATAAAGTGGCTATAATGTCTGAGTATGGTGATCTCTGTGGATAATAATGACTGCAATAATTTGATTAAGTTAAACTGCAATTCATTTGGAACAGCAGGACTAATAAGCATCTGTGTGAAGTAAGCTGGAGTACATTACTTTGGCTACTGTGTGTCTTTGTGAGACAAGTTTTGAATACATTACTAGGACCATTATTATTTTTTTCTCACAATTAAGCATCTGAGGTGTACAAAGTTAGCAATGTGACTCAGTTTGCTGGGTATGTAGGCTGTCTTTAGATGAAAGTGACTAATATCCTGTTGTCTGATTAAGTTAAACAATCAATTTGGCTCTGCAGGACTAGAGTGAATTTGTGAGAAGCAAACAGGAATACTTTACTGTGACCATGTTTTAAATCACAGAGCGACATCTAAGTTGTATACAGTAAACAAAAGTGTATCTAATTGATGGACACAAAGGCAAATTTTGAACAAAAGTGATATAATTCAAAGACAAGAATCACTTATCTAGCCTGACAAGAGTGGTGTCAAACAGTATACTGCACCAATCATTCCTATGTCTTAAAAATGCATGTGTGTGTGTGTGTGTGTGTGTGTGTGTGTGTGTGTGTGTGTGTGTGTGTGTGTAATTGTGTGTGTGTGTGTGTGTGTGTGTGTGTGTGTGTGTGTGTGTGTGTGCATATGTGTGTGTATGCATATGTGTGTTTGTATGTAGGTGAATGGAAGAGTGTGTCTATGAGTGCGACTAGATGGTGTGGGTTCGTGTTGGTGTGGGTGTGTGTGTTTGAAGGAGTGGGGCTATCACATCTCCACACATCTCTAAACCACATCCTGCAATATTGGGGGATGGGAAACATTAGACACCACGGATACTCTCTTTTTATATGTGTGCGCGCATGAATGTGAATGTGTAAAGCTATTACAGTGCATTTAACAGTAAAATGGTTGCCATAATTCCTTTCACTTTTCACCACAATCAAACAATAGCACTGTAAAACAGTAAATGTCTATTTCTGGTGGACTGGGCAAAATATGTGTGATAGCAACTGATCATTGGAACAGTGTAGCAATGGGCTGCATTTCCATCTTACATTACGTGGTTCTCAGTTTACATTTTTGGCTATGGCTCCTTCTCTGTGAAGGTCGCATATCCTCCCTGCCTTTGTCTTCTAAGTACTCTGGTTTCCTCCAACACCCCAAAGACATACTATAGGTGAACTGGAAGACTTAATCTTCTTTTGCATACATTTAAGCATCTCTGTCAGTGTGCTTGAAAATCACATTTTGTGTCTCCAATGCTAAAATCATGATTCACATTTTCAATACTTTATTTTTTTGTTTTCTTTTTTGATTAACAGAAATATATTAACTGTTTACTTATATGGTACTTTGACACAACAAATAAAGAATGACATTTCATATTATAAAAATATTGTCGCTTAGATGCATGAAAACTGCCAAACTTATAAAGTAGCATGGTAGGGTAATGACAATATGAAGTTCAAACCAAAATACTGAAAATTATAAACTGTAATTTAGTTTAATTTAGTTTAACTGCATACTTAAACTGCACTTCTCAGAAAATTTTCAGCCAAATCTCAGGGTACAAGGACAACAATAGATACAATTCATGTGAACAGTTTAGAATACAAATTTTGTCTTGGTAAGTACAGGTTCATAACTAAACGACTTTCAATATTTATGCAGTATATTCTCTACTCTACACTGTACCTTTACTAATCACCTTTTATTTCTCTCATCGCCTATGAAAAACAATCCCATATAGGATTCAACCATCCCAAATGCCTTGCTACCACCCCAATCCTCTCAAACCATTCTGCCCACTCATTCATGTTCATTGATGCCAACTTCTTTACCCCTGCTAACACCCACCCTGTTATACCCAGATATGTTAACACCAAAACTAAATACTACCAAAAACTAATAAATACATTTCTAAAGCTCATAACTAGTTTGCCCCACACCCTTACTATTGATGGGGATATCCACCCCAACCCTGGGCCACCATCCCCAGACAACACTAACTCTAATCATAACAGCCTAAACATAAGACAAAGCCTAAATAGACCCCCCAACTCACTATTGACCTGCCACTTAAACATTAGAAGAATCAGCAATAAGGTCCACAACCTCCATGTCCTCCTGACAACCTACTCCCCCGATATACTTTGTCTCACTGAAACATGGTTAAAACCAACTACACCAGATAATGAAATTCTACCTCCAGGATATAATATACTTAGGCTAGATTTACTACCTGGAAAGAGGGAGGGGTTGCTGTTCTCTACAAAACCACCCTAAATGCTACTCTAGACAACCTTCAACCACCTATATTTAACAAAGCAGAAATTATGATTTCCAAACAACAAATAAATAAAAACAAATGTATAAACATAGTATGTGTCTATATTCTCCCAGGTAATAACTCAGGGACCCTAGAAGACATCCTCTACTGGCTATCCAATGCCTACCCCCAATAGACCATTGTTCTAGGGGACCTCAATATAGATTGGAACACCTGCACTGCAGAGACCCCAACCACCCACATAAACCTACATGGTTTTACACAAACTATAACCTCCCCTACTAGGATCAGCAAGCCTAACAATAAAGAAAATATCCTAGACTGGATACTAATTAATAGCCCCCATCACATGTACAAATCAGTACTCTCCCTAAAGACCTAAGTGATCATTTCTTAATGTATACTATTAGGAAAAAAATTGAATGTCTCCATCTATCTACCTATAAAACAATAAGAAATAACAAAAACTTCAACCTTAATAAATTCTTAGAAGAACTTAAATTATGCAATTGGCCAATTCTAAAAATAGATGAGAAAGTAACACACTTTAATAACATATTCATGGCCATCCTAGACAACCATGCACCTGCACACTCTATTAGAATTAAAACAAAAGTTGCCCCCTGGCTCACTAAAGAAACCAAACTAAAGATCATCCAAAGAAATAATGCCTGGAATACCTGGCGCACCTCTAAAGACCCACAAGATCAACTCCAATTTCGACAATATAGAAATTATACAAAAGAATCCATATCACTAGACAAAAAAAACTATTTCTGCCATCTACAGCTGAAACACCACAACAAGCCGCAGAAGTTCTGGGCAGGTATTAAAAAAACTCCTCCACCCAGGGCAATCCACAACTACAACCCCCTCAGCCCCAACCCAAAAATTGCCAGAGTCTATTGCTAACACCTTCAACAGTTTATTTACAGCACCCATCCAGGCCCTTGCTAGCAAACTTAAACCCACTTGTCCTAACACTGAAACCCTTAAACCCAGTGACATGCTCTCCTTTAGCTTCCAAAAAGTTCCGACTTCACTCATTAGAGCCCTAATTAAAAAACTCAAACCCACCACCCTTTCAGATGACCTTCTCCCTGCAGACTACCTGCAAAAAGCTGCTGATGTTATAGCATACCCTGTTCTCTATTTTGATAAACAGAACCATAACTGAAGCCTCTATCCCCTCTATCTGGAAAATATCACATGTCATACCACTCCACAAAGGAGGCAGCTCCATTGAGCTGTCAAACTATAGACCAATAGCTATTATTTCCCCTCTGGCTAAAATTATGGAAAAGTGTATCCATAAACAACTCTTACGCTACCTTATTCAACATAATTTTCTGTCCAACTCCCACCATGGATTTAGACCACAGCACAGTACCACCTCAGCTCTCCTCTCCATTTATAATGTCATAAATTCCAACCATAACAACAACAAACTATCTTCTGCCCTTTTTCTTGATCTTTCCAAGGCCTTCATCATGGTCAACCACCAGCTACTCTTACTTTCCCTAAACAAAATATACCTAAATAGCCATGCAATACAATGGTTTCAATCTTGTCTTAGTGGAAGACAGCAGGCTGTCCTTTGGCAGGACAAACTCTCCACCCTTCTCCTCATTACTCTTGGTGTCCCTCAAGGCTCCATATTAGGTCCCCTTCTTTTTTTCCATCTTTATCAATGACTCCACACTGTAATCCCAGATGCAACCTGTATACAATATGCCGATGACTCCAGCCTAATTTTCTCATCCTCTACCCCTACAGATCTCCTTAGTTTAACGCAGGAAACCTTTAATACAGTGGAAAACTGAATTTCTAATCAACAGCTGATATTAAACCCTAATAAAACAAAGTTATTGCTCTTCTGCCCTACTCACAAATTCTCTCAAACTTTGTTTACTATAACATCTAAGAATGGGACTATAATCTCACCATATATGTATACCAAACTCCTGGGTGTTTATAATAGACAACAACCTCAAATATGATATGCATGTATACCAAACTTAAAACTGTTAATAAAAAACTTGGCTCCCTGTACAAAACCAAACCTTTTCTCACACCTCTAGCTAGGACTGCCATTGCCCGTACCCATCTGCTTTCAACTCTACTCTATGCCTCGCCAATACTCATTAACTTGAACAAAACTGATCTCAGCAAACTCTCTAGCTGCTACAATGAAATTGCCAGGTTTGCCACAGGAACTCCCTACAGGACACACCATTGTCAAAACTTAAACCTCTTAGGATGGCTAGAACTCCCTAGGCTAATTCAATATAATCAACTTACTGTAACATTCAGGATTATTAACCATCCAGAAAAAATGCCCTCCCTTAAAAACATTATCCACCCCTACAAAAACGCTAGGCCACTTCATTCCACTACAAAACATTTGGTTCAACAACCTATCTGGAGAATCTTTGTTTGCAAATTCAGTAGGCAAAACCTGGAAGTTGCTCCCATTTGACCTTAATCTCTGTACCCCTCCCTTAATCAGTTAAAAAAAAATCTAACCCAGTATTTTAAAACTCACTGCTTATGTTCTTGCTCTAACCCTGACTAAAGCCTCATCTACTTCCATATCCTTGCATTTTTTTTATTCACAGCGACTAACCTCTCACACTAAAAGGTTTGAAAAGAGAAACTGTAACATCTTTGGAGATATTCTGGATATAAGCTGCACCTATAGGTTTGATAAGAGAAACTGAAACATATTTATATATATTTTGGAATATAAACTGTATTCTTCATAGGCTTGAAGTGTGAGACTGTAACTTGTATGTTAAAACAATATGTTTGTGCATATACTGTAACTGGCTTGTCTTTATCTGTTTGTAATTTTGGAGCTTTTCTCCCCGGGCCACCGATGGAAATGGATATGTATCCGGTCAGACTACTGCAATCAACAAATGTAAAATAAATAAAAAAATAAATAAATTAATGTTCTCATTAGCCAGCTAAAACTATTTGCACCTTAATTATAAGTGTTTTTAATACAGGAAATACAAAATCTCTTTTGGGGATTGTGCACATTTGCTGATGACATTTTCAGGCTTTCTGAAGAGAAACTGAAGTTAAAATATTGGCATTTCCCCAGCTTATGAAATTGCATTCGGTAAATTAGATTCAAGTATATGATGTTGATGGTTTGCATTATTCTTTGCTTTGCATTTTCAGAATACAGATTTCTATGCCGCTATCTCAAGAACAGATACAATGACTGCTTTTGCAGCACATGCAAAAGAATGCATAAATACCTGCAAATGATAATGAACAGGGAAATTAGTACATCAGGACATGTAAATGAACCACAAAAAATACTGTGATTTGCGGTTGTCTCTGAAAATGTCATGCAACTTGATTCTGTGCTGAGATATAAGGAAACAGCATATTCATAGTTGTGGCAGTTTGTGCTGAGTAGACCAGATCACAAGTCCTTGCACACTTAGGAGTTGCATGCGCTACTGGCAGTGCCTGACCTATCATGCCCTCACTGATGACCAGATAGTCAGTTTCTATAGAGTTGCATGGGATGTAATCTGGAGATTGAGTGAATGCATTTTGCCCACATGATCAGTCTCAGGGAATTGGTGGACTCCCTATATCTGTCAATACTAAGGTATGGGTGCAGCTGTTACCATCCCACCTAGAAGGAACGTTCAGCAACCGATTGAGTAAACGTTGTTATTTCTCAGGTTCCTGCTGTATGGATACTCAGCAAGTCCCTGATTTTATGCTGCTGCTGCTCCTCTTCCTGATGAAGTTGATCTGCAGATATGGTTCCCCAGGAACCTCAAAGACCCCCTCAGGAGAATGCAAACAATATGCCCACTTCCTTGAGGTACTCATTATCATAGACTGTATTCATTTGGCTATAGCTGTAAAGGCTATCCAGCCTGCTGTCTAGAGATACCATAATAGGAAAGACTACCATTCCTAAAATTGTTAAGTAGGCTGTATCTCTCAGGGGAACATTACCAATGTATGTGTGTGAGTGTGTGTACGTGTGTATGTGTGTGTGTGTGTGTGTGTGTGTGTGTGTGTGTGTGTGTGTGTGTGTGTGTGTGTGTGTGTGTGTGTGTGTGTGTGTGTGTGTGTGTGTGTGTGTGTGTGTGTGTGTGTGTGTGTGTGCGCACGTGTGTGTGTGCGTGTGTGTGTGGGTGTGTGTGTGTGTGTGTGTGTGTGTGTGTGTGTGGGTGTGTGTGTGTGTGTGTGTGTGTGTGTGTGTGTGTGTGTGTGTGTGTGTGTGTGTGTGTGTGTGTGTGTGGCATCCTAGTAACTCATGATTTTCACACCTGATACAGATTAATCTCGCATTTTCAGAATACAGATTTATATGCCGCTGTCTCAAGAACAGATACAATGACTGCTTTTGCACCTTGTTTCAGACAAAAAGACTGTTCATAGGCAAGTTGCTTAGTATACAAGAGGTATTTGCATCATTACTGGCAATGAGCACAGTGTTTCTGATTCAAACACCTTAGGTGCACAGCTATGGAAATGCATGCACAATGCAGTTTGCAGCACATGCAAATGAATGCATAAATACCTGCAAATGATAATGAATAGGGAAATTAGTACATCAGGACATGTAAATGAACCACAAAAAATACTGTGATTTGTGGTTGTCTCTGAAAATGTCATGCAAATTGATTTTGTGCTGAGATATAAGGAAAAAGTATATTCATAGTTGTGGCAGTTTGTGCTGAGTAGACCAGATCACAAGTTCTTGCACACTTAGGACTTGCATGGGCTACTGGCAGTGCCTGACCTATCATGCCCTCACTGATTACCAGATAGTCAGTTTCTATAGAGTTGCATGGGATGTAATCTGGAGATTGAGTTGATGCATTTTGCCCACATGATCAGTCTCAGGGAATTGATGGACTCCCTATACCTGTCAATACTAAGGTATGGGTGCAGCTGTTACCATCCCACCTAGAAGGAACGTTCAGCAACCGATTGAGTAAACATTGTTATTTCTCAGGTTTCTGCTGTATGGATACTCAGTAAGTCCCTGATTTTATGCTGTTGCTGCTGCTCCTGTTCCTGAAGAAGTTGATCTGCAGATATGGTTCCCCAGGAACCTCAAAGACCCCCTCAGGAGAATGCAAACAATATGCCCACTTCCTTGAGGTACTCATTATCATAGACTGTATTCATTTGGCTATAGCTGTAAAGGCTATCCAGTCTACTGTCTAGAGATACCATAATAGGAAAGACTACCATTCCTAAAATTGTTAAGTAGGCCGTATCGCTCAGGGGAACATTACCAATGTATGTGCGTGAGTGTGAGTGTGTACGTATGTGCGTGAGTGTGAGTGTGAGTGTGTGTGTGTGTGTGTGTGTGTGTGTGTGTGTGTGTGCGTCTGTGTGCGTGGGTGTGTGTGTGCGTGTGCGTGTGTGTGTGTGTGTGTGTGTGTGTGTGTGTGTGTGTGTGTGTGTGTGTGTGGCATCCCAGGAACTCATGATTTTCACACCTGATACAGATTAATCCTGTATGTCAATTTCTGGCATACCTCTTCAATTTGTGGGGAGGGGTCAAGGACCAACAATAAGGACAGATTTTAAATATACTGCACTTATAAATGTATTGTTAGAAAAATTGTTAGTCATTAGCATGCATTTTCTTAAAATATAGGAAGTCTGAAACTCAAATGTCTGTCATTATTTATTGACTTTAAATCTCAATAATTTGCAAGAAAAACAGACATTGTATGATGAACAGACCTAAATATGTAGCAAAATGTTCTAATTTCTGTGAAATTCTGGACAATTGACAGGTATGATTTCCAGCATGGTGGTTTCCCACAGGTCATCTTATTGGTAATTGCTGGCATGGTGTATAAAATGCATGCTGGCACTTATGCACACACACAATACATGTTGCTGTGTATAAACATATAATTATTTCTGGTATGAATCTCAACACTGCTAATTTTCAGGCATGGAACATAATAAACTTATTAGATCTGCTTATTTATTTATTTATTAGCATTTGTTTACTGGGATATTCTGACTGGGCACATGGCCCCTTTTCAGTGGAGGTCTGGGGAGAAAGGCTCTACATAAAATGCATACATTAAGTTTACAAAAAGTTACAATAAGAAATAGGAGGGCAAGTATAATAAAAATACATAACTAACAATTGTTAGTCAATAGTTTGAAAACAAAAAGTGCATGCTACAGAAACTTATCAAGTTGTCCTAATTATTAAATTACAACAGAAAACAAATACAATACCTTGAACATTAACAGCAGCATAGTAGAGTTATTGTAGTACAGCATTACCTTTTTTGCATTGAACACATCACAGACATGGCTAAAGACCTTGAATACTAAGCAATAAGAGAGAAGAGATTAAAAGACATGTGAGCAGCCAAGAGCAAATAAGAGGAGCTACTGTAGCACAGCTACATTATTAATAATGGCTTCTAGGTGATGACTTGTATACAACATTCATAAATGAGTGACATGGCTACTGTAGATGAGGTAAGAGGTATGTTAGGAGTAGTTTGTCAGGTAGAGAAGAACAGAGATAAGTAGAAACTGATATATTAAGTTGTAAGATAGAAGAGTAGATCGTGAAGTACAGTAGAATGGCAGTAAATAGATGCAGATATACTGAAGTGAAAGTAAGTCTGATGACATGTGTGGGAGACAAGGTTTAATACAGGATAGGGAGTGAAAAGGCATGGAAGTTGGCTGGAGAGGTAAAGAGCAGGTGTTCAGAAGATGGTAGAGTAAGAATTAGCTTGCAAGGTTAGACATTTATGGGATTTAGAGGATGAGGTTTAGTAGATATTAAGGAGTTAAGGTATTACTCTGGGGAAAGACATGACCATGTCCATATTTCTAGGCTACTGAAGGCACAGTTTTAATGCCTGGATACATTTCTCCCTTCTGTACTCACCTCATGGGGCCTACAAGATGTTTACAGTCTGTGCCATGTTCCATAGTATGATGTTATGGAGACAGGGCTGACATTCTGACTATGTGGCTGCATTGCAACATCTAACTGCAGCAGCACCAACATATAAAGTGTAGAATATGAACAGCCCAAGCATGTGTTTCAAGGGAATTGAGTATGTGACAGCTTGTATAAACTGAGATGTACTGAGTACTGTGAACTCTGAACTGTGAGTAATGGAAAAATACTGAACAAACAAGAGTCTGCCTGAAAGCAAAAAATGTGCCTTTTATGGAAGTGGATCTGATTCTCTCTTTCTGCATAGAGATATGATGATGTAAAATGTAAATTGATGTAAATGTAAATGTTTACGGGTAAACCTTTGATTGGTTAATTGCCCTTTATAATGGTCTAATTGGTTCATTTCTTTATTTTTGTACTGTCAGCAATATCACCACTATATAAGCTTATTTATTCCTTTGTTTTGGGAGTCTCCCTGGTGCTTTTCATGAGGCTCCTGCACGTGTGTACTGTAGTTAATAAAAGCCACTGAAAGAGAGAAAGAACTGTATCTGTCTTCATTCTTAAAGTAATGTATGACTTAACAAAAGTTAATGGTAGTCATAAGCAACAGGATGAGATTCAGTCACTGAGATTCCCTAGTGATAGATTCAATAAGCAGAAACACTGAAAAGGCTGCAATTTCAGGTTAACTTTGGACCATTACATATATGGAGCAATACATCAACCATGATGTGTGCAGTGCCCCCGCCAATCTTTGCTGGTTAGTGCATAGTTTGGTTTCACTGTGCATCAGACATTAGTTCAAAATCACATGGAATGGAGAGCGATGTGAGTCAATAATCATCACAATTTATACAGAGTACCTGAAGACACTGCAGAAAAAGGCTGTCAGCACAAACTGGGTGGTTTAAATTGGGAGTGGGGGTAAACACAGGGCAGCAGATGAACAGGAAAAATCAACATAATAATACAAGACTGATAGCAGTAAATGGGTGTGGGGCACATATCACAGAGGCACAATAAGGGGGGGGTGTGAACACTGGAAGAATAGATGGTTTCAGTGATTATGATCTCCTGTGACATGGATAGGGGCCACTTTGTGCCTGTCTTCAGATGTTAGTTCTCTGCTGAGAAGGGGCAGGCTTCCAGGATATCTCTGACATGGATAGTATTCTACTTTGTGACCTTAGTTTGATGTACCTTCGCTGGTCTGAATGTTCAAGGCTCAAGATCTCATGTGGCCCATTTGCTGTACTACTAGATGACCCGGACCTAGATGATACTTGTTCTTGAAGTGTGCCCATCCTAAATATAGGTAATGATGGCCACCAATGCAATGGATTCTAGGGCTTTTGACAGCACAATGCATAGTTGCTGATGTGTCCCCTGCAGTGGCTTATGTACATGAGCACCTCATGTCTGTGCCATTCTTCAGCCATGGCCACTTTCAGTATGGGCAAACATGATGACACTAGCAATTCCATATAGTCTGGTTCTCACTACAGCATTGTATTCCACCATAGTCCTTATCATGAGCATGAATTCATGATGTTTAATTTCCATGTTTAGAAATAACAGAACAACATCATTACAAGGCCACAAAACACACATACCAACTCAATTAAAGAGTGTGTGGAAGCAGGCTGCCATGGAGCACACTCTTGTATACATTAACTAATGTCATGTGCTGCCACATCTCAAGGGGCAGTTCTCTACTTTGTCAGGATTGTGTACTTTGCATTGTTAGCCTTTGATGGGTATGCCCACAAAAGAAGCACTGCAAACCTCTGAAACTTGAGTTCTGGGGTGTAGTACACTTAATCAGTAGATACAAAGGGGGACCACTATCTTCAGCCATATGTACACCCTCTGTGGTGGGTTTCTGTCTACCCAGGAAAAAGACAGACACTGCCATGCTGTCTTCTGACTATCACCAGTGGCGGCTGGTGACTTCAAATCAAAGGGGGCTGCAGGAGCCAGCTGAATGGGTGGGGTCAAGGGGAAGAGGTGTGGCCAACCAGAAAGGAGAAGAGCTATGCTCAAAATCACAAAAACTCACTTTAATTAAATACACTCCCCTGGGTGGCATGGCAAACCATCATTATCATTATTACCAAATTATTATTATTATTATTATTACCAAATTATTATTATTATTATTATTAATAATAATCATTATTATTATTATTACCAAATCATCATCAGTCCAATCAAGACAAAAATAAGTGTAGAAAAATAAAAATATTTCAATGCATTGGCTGCATGA
Source organism: Protopterus annectens (assembly GCF_019279795.1). Lineage (NCBI taxonomy): Eukaryota > Metazoa > Chordata > Ceratodontiformes > Protopteridae > Protopterus > Protopterus annectens. The sequence continues at coordinate 3,927,527 of NC_056731.1, forward strand.
CAGCTTACTTAATATCTAGATGGAAACAAAAGGTTGTGATGAAAAAATAAATTACTTTTTAAATACATTACTGGAATGCCAGTCAAAATCAAGTACAAGCAAAACTAGAAGCACTCAACTCAAACCACTTCTCCTTGCACTGCATTTCTAATTATAATTTATATTCAGCTTTATTAAAGTACCAAGTAACATGCTGAAAGTAGAAATCTCTGTGATGCCCCCACTTGTAAAAATGTTTCTTATCCAAAAAAGACCTGCTGCCTGACAACTATCTACTTGTTTCATGGGGAAAACATGTAAGTAAAAAATGAAAAGCAAACAAGAAACAAGCTCAAGATACATTGCTTAAAGGATTACTGTACAGGTTATGGACCACACATGATTGGCATTCTGTTTAGTTTACGGGTAAAGTCTGTAGAGATGACTGGAAGTCTCCAACAAGTGTAATGAGCTTTTTAAAATAATGGAATCCTGTCCTTTAATACCCAAGGCTTATACATTATCTAGTCAAGTATTCTCTGCATGGCAACAACAGAAAGGCTTTCAATGTTGGCAATTCTTTAACAGTATGCTTATTAAAGCTTACTTGCATCTTATGAGCTCAGACAAGCTTACATTATGGTCATTAAAGCATTGCTACTTAAACACAGAGCAACAGGCACTTTGAGTAATAAGCATAAATCAACAGTACAAAATATGACAGAAACCAGACCTTTCTGCAAAATCAAGGACAGATGAAAAGCCACTGTAGTACTTGTGTCTAGCTTGGATGGGGGGGGGGGGGGAGACACACTGCACATTTACACTGCATAACTACTCCTTGCCTTGCTTGGACACATCCAGAGTCAGTACATGGTGGAGTGGGGTGCAACAAGTATGTCACAATTTGAAATGTCTCTGGCTGACTGTGATGGCCTGACACGTGTCATACCTCTCAACCTCAGAGCAAGAAATCTGGACAAAGCCATACACAGAAGTGGGACAAATGCCCACAAATAAGGACAATTTTAAATATTGCTCTAATAAACTTAGAAAGATAATAGAATAGGTCTTGCATTAGTATGACTTTTCTGAAGGGTATAAAATCTGAAACTCAAATGTCTGCCATTATTTTCTAACTTCCGTCTTTAGTGATTTGTCACTAATTTGCCAAAAACACAATTTTATGAAAAATGGACCAAATGTGATGCAAAAATATAAAATAGCCACACAATACAGCTGGGAACCTGTCAAAGAAGGGACACTTTAATATTAGCACTGCTAACTTGAGCAGCTGACAAAATAAAAGAATCTACATGCATTTCAAGTAATCTATAACTTTGATTATTACAGTTATTTTTTAATTGTAAACCCTCCATGTTTTCTTCCAAAATTGCTATTTTGCGGAGGGATTATTAGGCGGAAGAGCAACATTTTAAGCCAAAATCGGAGACAGTTGAGAGGTTGGCTATGCCTAATTCTATAAAGCAATTTATTTGCATGTACCTCTCAACCTGTTAATGCAGTAAATCTGAACAAGGCCAAATATACTGGGGGAACATATAAACAGTACTTTAAATTGCTCTTGTATAAATTGAGACAGTTGATAGAATAACAGTTCTTACTTTAGCATGCATTTTTCTGAAGGTTATGAAGTCTGAAACTCAGTGTATCATTATTTAGTGACTTAGTTTCTAAATGATTTGCCAGAAAACTACAAATTTTATGAAGAACAAACCAAAAATAAGAAGCAAAAATATATTCATTCTTTGAAAATCTGGACAGTTGGGAGGTATAGTTCAGCTGGGCCTGTCTGAGTTTGCTGCCCTTCCCCCCTGACAAAATCACAGTTGAAGAGCCTCTGCAGCCATTCCTATGAACCATTACTTGGCTATTTCACTCCATTTACCATAAACACTAATGTGCATACTGCTTTACTTGTATGATGAGTTGGACTTCATTTGAAAGTTTTATTTTGTATTTTACAGCACAAACACTAAGTCATCTACTAAACAAAGCAATGCAGTCTAAAAATGAAAACTTAGCATTAAAACTTCTCTGCTCTTGAAACTCACATTCATTGAAACAGCATTGAAACCCACATTCAAAGAAAATACATTTTGCCAGTGGCAGATAAAGATTAATCATGGGCTGTTTTCAAATCATAGGCCCCTTGCATATGAAACATACATGTGCTCTTTGATACACCTTCCTCATTGTACTAAATTATATTCCTTGTACAATATATTACAGTTGTTAGAGGGCGTTTTAAATTTGTTTTGAACATTTTTCCAGTAAACAATGAAACAAAATGCATGCACCCATAATGACAAAACTGCCCAGTTCAGAACATTTATCATAAAAGTCTACTCAGACTTCCGCAGTCCACCATTATCAGTAAATATGCACAATTCTACAGTCCACCATTATCAGTAAATATGCACAATTCTACAGTCCATTATCAGTAAATATGCACAATTCTACAGTCATCTAAAATTCATAAAAGTCATCTAAATAATTCCACATTAAATAAATCTGTAACTAATGAAGAGGTTGCTGCTAGCAAACACCTTTATATTTCATGGTTTCATTGAAAAATAAAGTGCCTGTTGCCCCTCAGGAATAAATTGCCTATATTACATTAAAAAAATGATAAGCTAGTAATATTGCAAGAGGAAATGGATGGCAAACTGATAACGAACTCATAGTTAGTATCTTCACCAAGGAGAACATTCTCAGTACAGCAGCATCCACCCCTTGTGGGAGTAGGACCCACAGCCTTCTGCATCAAAGACAAGTACACAACTTGTTGTGCTATTAACAAAGCAAACCAACTTCACTTAAGCAGCACTAAACTTCTGCTCGCCTGCAGCTCTCAGCTCCTTGTAAAATCTACTCAATACTCAACTTTGCAGCACAGGAAAACTGGAAAAAGCCAAAATGTATTAAAAGCCCAAAACCAGGGACACAAACATTGCTTCTATAATCTTGGAAAGTTGCTAGAACCATACATTTTACTGCCAAGCTCCCTGTGCAAAACAGAGCAACATACCACAAATCAGCTGCTTTGTAAAAGAGGAAGACTGAAACTTAAATGGCTATCATTTAGTGAATTCAGTTCTCACCATAGCTGTCAACCTCTTAGTACAAAACACCTGAACAAACCCAGTAATGAGGGAATACAGCCCTCAAACATTCAGTGAATTCAGTTCTTGCCATAGCTGTCAACCTTAGCACAAAAGACCTGGACAAAGCCAATAATGAGGGAATGCAGTCCCAAAAATAGGGACAATTTTCAAATATTCATCTTATAAACTTAGAAAATTGCTAGAATAAAAGGTTGTGTTACTATGTATTTTCTGAAGAACATGAAGTCTGAAATTCAAATGCCCGTCAATTTTACTGCTGACAGAATAAAAACAATTTTCAGCAGAGACCCAGGGAGAAATACTGCAGACACGTCTTTGTAAAATGACAGGGCACCAGAGCAAATCCACACAAACACAGGGAGGAGATACAGACTCCACACAGAAGGCACCCCAGCCAAGAATCAAACCAGAAAACCTATAGCTGTGAGGCAACAATACTACCACTGCACAATCAAATATGCAAAGACTTAAGCATTCAGAAACCTGAAGTCTGAAATTCAAATGCCTGTCAGTTTTATTTAACATTTGTTAATCAGGCTTATTAAAGCTTACTTGCATCTTGCAATCTCAGCCAAGCTTACCTGATGGTCATTAAAGTATTGCTACTTAAACACAGAGCAACATGCACTTTGAGTAATAAGCATAAATCAACAGTACAAAAAATATGACAGAAACCAGACCATTCTGCAAAAATCAAGGACAGATGAAAAGCCACTCTAGTACTTGTGTCTACCTTGGATGGGTGGGATTCTCTGCACATTTACACTGCATAACTACTCCTTGCCTTGCTTCGACACATCCAGAGTCACTACATGGGGGAGTGGGGTGTAACAAGTATGTCACAGTTTGAAATGTCTCTGGCTGACTTGTGATGGCCCTGACACATTTGTCATACCTCTCAACCTCAGAGCAAGAAATCTGGACAAAGCCATACAAAGAAATGGGACAAAGGCCCAAAACTAAGGACAATTTTTAAAATATCGCTCTTATAACCTTAGAAAGCTAATAGAGGTCTTGCATTAGTATGAATTTTCTGAATGGTATGAAATCTGAAATTCAAATGTGTGTCATTATTTTCTAACTTCAGTCTTTAATTATTTGTCACTAATTTGCCAAAAAAACACAATTTTATGAAAAATGGACCAAAAATGTGATGTAAAAATATAAAATAGCAACACAATACAGCTGGGAACCTGTCAAAGAAGGGACACTTTAATATTAGTACTGCTAACTTGAGCAGCTGACAAAATAAAATAATCTACATGCATTTCTGAAATAAAAGTAATCTGATTATTACAGTTATTTCTTAATTATAAACTCTCCATGTTTTCTTCCAAAATTGCTATTTTATGGAGGGATCATTAGGGAAGAGCAACATTTTGAGTCAAAATCAGGGACAGTTCAGAGGTTTAGCTATGCCTAATTCTATAAAGCAATTTATTTGCATGTACCTCTCAACCTGTTAATGCAATAAATCTGGACAAGGCCAGATATATTGGGGAACATATAAACAGTACTAAAAATTGCTCTTGTATAAACTGGGACATAAATCTGGACAAGGCCAAATATATTGGGGGGAACATATAAACAGTACTAAAAAATGTTCTTCTATAAACTGGGACAGTTGATAGAACAGGTCTTACTTTAGCATGCATTCTTCTGAAGGTTATGAAGTCTGAAACTAGGTGTGTCATTATTTAGTGACTTAATTCCTAAATGATTTGCCAGAAAACCACAAATTTTTATGAGGAACAAATCAAAAATAAGAAGCAAAACATCTATTCATTCTTTGAAAATCTGGACAGTTGGGAGGTATAGTTCAGCTGGGGCTGTCTAAGTTTGCTGCCCTTCCCCCTCACAAAACCCTGGTCGAATGGAGCCTCCCTGCAGCCATTCCAATGATCCATTCATTTGCTATTTCACTCCATTTACCATAAACACTAATGTGCATACTGATTTACTTCTATGATGATTTGAACTTCATTTGAAAGTTTTATTTTTGCATTTTACAGCACAAACACAAAGACATAACAAACTTGGCATTAAACCTTCTCTGCCCTTGAAACTCACATTCACTGAAACAACATTAAAATCCACATTCAAAGAAAATACATTTTACTCGTGGCAGATAAAAATTAATTCTGGGCTGTTTTCAAATCATAGGCCCCTTGCATATGAAACATACATGTGCTCTTTGATACACCTTCCTATTGCTTTGAACATTTTTCCAGTAAACAATGAAACAAAACTGTCCAATTCAGAACATTTCCATCATAAAAGTCTACTCAAACTTCTACAGTCCACTATTATCAGTAAATATGCACAATTCTACAGTCCACCATTATCAGTAAATATGCACAATCTCTGAAGTAGTAAAAAAGTCATCTAAATAATTCCACGTTAAATAAATCTGTAATGAAGAGGTTGGTGCTAGCAATCACCTTTACATTTCATGGTTTCATCGAACAATAAAGTGTCTGATGCCCCTGTGGAATAAATTGCCTAAATTACATTAAAAATAAGCTAGTAATATTGCAATAGGAAATGGATGGCAAACTGATAACAGGCTCATAATTAGTATCTTAACTTTCAGCATTCACCCCTTATGGGAGTAGAACCAATAACCTTCTGCATCAAAAGCAAGCACACAGCCTGTTGTGCTATTAGCACTAAACTTCTCTGCCAAAATCTGCTCAATACTCAACTGCATCTCAACGCAGCACAAGAAGTCTGGAAAAGCAAAATTTATTGGGTGGGTCAAAAGGGCAAAACCAGGGACACATTAAACATTGCTTGTATAATCTTGAAAGCTGCTAGAATAAAATGCTGTGTTACCACGGTACCACCATACATTTTACTGCCAAAGTCCCTGTGCAAAAAAGAGTCAGAACATACCACTATGCCAAATCACCTGCTTTGTGAAAGAAAAATGCTGTGTTACCATCGTACATTTTACAGACAAGGTCCCTGTGCAAAACAGTCAAGAGCAACATACCACTACGCCAAATCAGCTGTTTTGTGAATGAGAGGAAGACTGAAACTTAAATGGCTATCATTTAATTAATTCAGTTCTCACCATAGCTGTCAACCCCTTAGCACAAAACACCTGGACAAAGCCACTAACAGGGTATTACAGTCCCAAAAATAAGGAAAATTTTCAAATAGTCATCTTATAAACATAAAAAATTGCTATAATAAAAGGTTGTGTTACTATATATTTATTGCTAGAATAAAAAGTTGTTTTACTATGTATTTTCTGAAGACTATGAAGTCTGAAATTCAAATGCCTGTCAGTTTTACTTCTGATGGAACAAAAACAATTTTCAGCAGAGGCCCAGGGAGAAATACTGTAGACACGTCTTTGTAAAATGGCAGGATACCAGAGCAAATCCACACAAACACAGAGATAAGATGAAGACTCCACAAAGAAGGCACCACAGCCAAGAATCAAACCACAAATCCTGTAGCTATGAGGCAACAATACTGCCACTGCACCATCAAATATGTAAGAAGTTAAACAAACATTCAGAAACCTGAAATCTGAATTTCAAATGCCTGTCAATTTTATTTAACATTTGTTAATCAGGACAGTCTGACTTGGAACAAAAAAAGCAATTTTCAGCAGAGGCCCAGGAAGAAATAATGCAGACATGTAGGACACAAAAGCAAACCCACACAAACACAGGGAGAAGATACAGACCCCACAAAGAAGGAACCCCAGCCAAGAATCAAACCTGAGAACCTGCAGCTGTGAGGCAACAATGCTACTACTACACCATCAAATATCAAGCAAACAGACCCCACAAAGAAGGAACCCCCAAAACTGCTACTACTACACCATCAAATATCAAGCAAACGACCCAACAAAGAAGGAACCCCAGCCAAGAATCAAACCTGAGAACCTGCAGCTGTGAGGCAACAATGCTACTACTACACCATCAAATATCACGCATTGCAACATTTACAAACCACAGATATTATGAGGAACAGATCAGATCAAATATGAGGCAAAAATTTCTTTAATTTTTGGTGGTGGGGTAGGGAACTCCAGTCTTTAACACCTGCATACAGGGTACAGGGTTCAAGCCTGAGGTATTCCCTACCACACCACCATGAGCACCTGGGGCATTTACACACACACACACACACACACACATGTCCATTCAAATAGGCTTCCCTACCATTCTACACAATAAACACACACCAGTCCATTCAAATAGGCTTCTACCATTTCCTACAATAAACACACACTAGTCCACTCAAATAGGCATATATTCATTCACACACTTCCCTTCCCTACCATTGTAAACAATAATTAACACACTTACCTGTCCTTGCTCCATAATGTAATCCAAATGCCCGTGCAATAATCCAGTCCTGATGAGAGTCCATATTCCTGTGCTCCAAACCCTAATCCACAGTCCCATCTGACTGCTGCTGTTGCAGTCCGGCCCTGATGCATTTTGAGTCTGTGCACTGTTGAGGGGGCTGCAGTCCGGCAGTCCGATAGCACGGGCCGCCCCTGACTATCACAAGTGTTCTATGATATAGCGCCATTGCCAGACTCTGAAGAGATGTGCACATCTGCAGTTTAACCAGCCTCAGCGATTTCTACACTTTGTCCATCATCACTTCCATCAGTGAATGAAAACCTTAGTAAGCAGTACAGTGAACACCTTATAATATGCTGCAAGAATGCTAATGTAATATATGGGACTGGGTTGTATATATAGTCAATTGCTTCTTATACAGCTTTACCTTATCTGGTGATAGCGGCCTGCTGAGTTCCTAATGTAACATTGAAAAGAAGTACACATCATGCCTACTTTGTTATGGTACAACTAGCAGCATAACAACTTTGTATGAAAACCTTTGCTGTATACTACTATTAGCCCAGCACCAATGTCCGTATCCTTGCCAAGAATAAATCTTGTTCCAAGCCCTCTAGCCAATGATACTTGGATCTCTTTAATACCTGTCTAGTCTTACTGACCGTGACAACCATTATCACTCAACTTGTATACTGAAATATTTTGGATAAAGCATAAGGTAATCAGGTAATCAGAGGGGGGGGGGGGTGGTAGAACAGTAGAGATGACAAAAGCCCAAAATCATCAGGGGCAGTCTTTAAATATTACTTTAATTCACTTACATGTTAATTTTCTGAGCAATTAGAAGCAAGAAAATCTAATGTCTGGTATTATTGCCTGTCTGTAATCCTCAATGATTTAGCAGAAAATTAAACATTTTACTAGAGGCTGAGCAAAAATATAAGTCAAAATAAAGGATATTCTTCAAAATCATGGTCATTTGATAAGTATGCTGGCAGCTTGACTCCTATTGCTTTTTTTATTTTGAGTGGGGGTCCCCTTCTGTCATTGTACATGTCCAGCACTCAAATGTCCCACATGCACATTGGGTCTACCAGCCAATCCCCTTAAACCTCCTATACACACTGTGGTGTGTGCTGATGCTAATTATGAGTCCTAAGGGTGTCCTGAGAGATTGACCATTTTCGCATACATCTGGGGGTTTTCTTGAATACGCTTTCCATGCCCCCTCCCTTGTAGTGATGTGCTTGCATCTGAGGGTGGATGTGCAATGAGGACATTGCAGTGTATCACTGCACCTCCATGGCAGCTAAGTCATGTCCACCCCTACCTGCTCCTTGGATCATGCCTCCACCCAATGACATCCCCAGCCCTCACCAGGGATAATTGCAGTAGACATCCACATTGCCACTCTTCCACCAAGGACAGGCCCACCCATCCTTTCCTGTCACTCTATCAGTCATCCAAGTTGATAACTGAACTCAGGTCACCTGAGTTATAGTCAGGGCTTTATACCTCTACTCCATCAGAGCAGCTAGCAGTCTAATTCTCTGATGGATCATTCCCTTGTATTCTTCTGTAACTTTTGCTTGCCATGGTGGAGCATGTCAGTCAAGCAGCAACTAACCTCATTCATTGTGTGATCCTGCCCACTCATCACATTTACATTCATTAAACTGTACTGCTATACCTATGCCTAAAATGGTTTGTCTGCACCCCTCTACCCCTCATCTGAAAGCTTGCACTTTGAGTACGCCTGCATTCCAGCATTGTTGTCAATGTTGCTGAAATTATCTGGCCTCTGTCTGCCTCATCCTATTGTGATGCTGAGTCCTGTTTATTACAGGATAAAAATAAGAATATGCATTGCTAAGAAAATATATTCAGGTGCTGAGTATGCATCTGCTCCATGTATAAACCACCCATTAGCAGTATATTTACAGTATTCAGGCCTTATGCATTGTGCTACAGTACCAACTAATACCTCCACACAGAGAATAAACAGTAGTACCGCCTACTAATATCTACCTCTCAACCTCTTAGCGCAAGAAATCTGGGCAAAGTCTAACAAAATGGGTGGCAACAAAGGGCCAAAAATAGGGACACACTTTAAATATTACTCTTACAAACTTAGAAAGTTGCTACAGTAACAGGGTTTGTCTTAACATACATTTTCTGAATGCTTTGAAGTCTGAAACTCAAATGTATGTCAATATTTAGTGACTTCAGTCCTCAGATCATACCAGTGATTTGACAGAAAACCACAAATTGTTTGAGGAATAGACCAAAAATATGAGACAAAATCTGAACATTCTGAGAAAATCTGGACAGTTAAGAGGTATGTTAATATGGTATGTATAAACTCCCAAAATGTATATTGATGTTATGTAGGTATAATAAGACCACCAGAGAGATGGTGATCTACGAAATAGTCTGCTGAAATTGCATGGTATGGTACATCCCTTTGTCAACCCAAACAGCATTTCACATATGCTGTGGTTAGTGAACATAAAGATAGATAGATGAAATACAGTAAACCATATTGTTACAGATACAAATACACTTTGAATACATGCTGACCAGTCTATCATGCCTCTGATAGCTGAGAAATTGCTTGAAAGGAAAATATGTGGGAGCCTGTCATTTGTGAGCCATTTTTTATGAATGCTGATAGACTGAAATAAAAATACCAAAACAAGTTTTGGCAACAGTCAAGGTTTCTGTTATCTTCACTGTTAAGCAAACTTGGAGTGGGTATATATAAGTTTACAATGTGGGTGGGTCCTCCACTTGGTAGGCTGAATGGGGACTTGTGGGCTTGCCCTCCCTTCAAAACAAAATGACCTCAGAGGCTCACCAAAGGCTGATTTTTTTTGTGAACTTAGTTTAACCGATCAACAAAATTCCAATATCTATCTACCTACCTATCTATCTATAAGTCCGTCTGTCAAAACATTGTTTATGGTATATTTGTTGTGAAGAAGAATTTCTATCAAATTTACTAGAAAGGCTCACCCAGACTCTACTACACTTTGCTGTGAGGGAGAGGTTAGTTTGCTTTTTATTTGTTGTATTACTTTATTGCCTTTTTCTATTTTGAATACTGTGATTTGTTTTATTTACCTTGTGTTTTACTTGTATTCTGCTTTTAACTGCATATTAAAACTTCAAAAGGGACCACAGCTCTGTCTCTTGTGAATCAGGCAGAAATTAGTACAGGTCAATAGAACAGATCAGTTAAGGTTAATCATCTGTGAACTGAGGGGGTGAAGCTAGGAACTAAACCTTCTATTTAAGGGGTAAAATAAAACATTTCAGAGCTTTACTAGAAAGGCTCACTCAGACTCTTCTACATTTTGCTGTGAAGGAAAGGCTAGTTTGCTTTTTATTTGTTGTATTACTTGATTGGCTTTTTCTATTTTTAATACTGTGATTTGTTTTATTTACCTTGTGTTTTACTTGTATTCTGCTTTTAACTACACATTAAAACTTAAAAAGAGACCACAGCTCTGTTTCTTGTGAATTAGGCAGAAATGTTTTTCCCTTCCCTCCCACCCAGTTAGTGTAGTGTTCTTAAACACTGCTGTCTTTCTAGTTCCCTTCCCCTTATGTTAATTTGACCATATATCTCATTTCCTCTCTGTTTTTACTGGGTTGTGCGAGTAAGCACAAAATTATAATTTTGTGAAAACACTCCTCTTCAACTATTTACATTTATTGGCCATCCTACTATATTCCATAGTACCAGAATACAAAAGTGACCACTCCCTTTCAATCTATCTTGCTGTTTTAAAAATAATGACTTTCCACTAAAACTTAACTTTTTAGACAGGTAAAACTTAAGTTACCTACTTTCATATCTAACTCCTCTAGTGCACACTGCAGTGTTTAGGATAAACCATTTTTTCATCTTACCTTTAAGCATCCCTGTGACTAGCACTTGCTTTAAAACTTACTGGAAAGCACTAGGAAGTCTTAAACTGATACAAGCATTCAACTCTCCTTGTTAATAAGGATAAATTAATTGTAGGCACTGAACAGCCTATAATTGCAAAGTACCTTGCTAAGGTAAGGAAAAACAGCTCTTGTACTGAAAAAAAAGCACCAAACCAGGCATGTCCAAGGGTCAGCTTCCAGTGATTTTTCCTGTCCACCTGGTGAATCTGGGCATACTGGGGCAATGCAGCAATTACCTCATGTACACAGACAACCCTCTCCTCCTACCATCCCAACACTTCAACCTGCGAGAGATGCACTTACATAGCCAAACTGGAAGCAAAGCTCTCTCCACCCAAGATTGTGCTAGACAGTCAAGAGGAGAAGGTTAACACCCACACTACACCTCAAGCAACACATAGCCCTTCTAAGCCTACACCACCAACACCCACAAATAGCAATACTAAACCCACATATGTGGAGGCCCTTAACATTAACCTGCTCAAGCAACAAGGCCCTCCAAAGCTGAAATGCAAACAAACACCAATCACAACCAAAGTGTCACATAGCTCACAACACCAGTGTGCCACCCAACAACAGCCCCTAAGGCAAGACAATGTACCAAACACTTTAGTCCTAGGTGACTCAATAGTCAAGCACACTGATGTCCCACTCACCAGGCTGAACAAGGAGAAAATTACAGTCAGCTGCCTGTTGGGTGCCAGGATCAGCCACATAATGCATGCACTCACGTCACTCCACAACAAGTACAGATATGACTTTGTCATTGTCCATGTTGGAGTGAATGACTTGAGATGTACCTCCCTGGACTACAAAAAAGAGATATGGAAGAGCTCTTAGATCATGTGGCCCAGGCAGGTATGACCCTAACCCTGAGTAGCATCCTGCCTTTGCCCAGAATGATACCACAGTATAAGGACAAAATGATTGACTTCAACAATTGGCTAAGCTTCTGGTGCCATTCAAAGGTGATCCAGTTTCTGTCTGCCTGGGATGTCATGATCGACAGACCATGATGCTTTGCCAGAGATGGTCTGCACCTGTTGCCCCTGAGATTCAGGTTACTGGCTAAGGCTCTCACCACCCAATAGTGCCTTTTTTAGGCAAAGTTCAAAGGACAAAACCACCACCGTAACAGGTACAAGCATGCAAAATATGAAGGTAATGCTACTCAATGCTAGAAGTCTAAACCACAAAATGCACTCTCTTGAGGCACTCCAAAATGGAGAACATCGATATCTGTGCAGTAACTGAGACCTAGTTCAAGGCTCCAGAGAGCACCCCTGCAATACCAGGCTACAACTCTTACCACACTTTTCGGCCACCAAACCAGGACCGAAACACTAAAGGTGGAGGAGTGTCCATATTCACCAAGGATATTCACAATACCAGGCTAGTTGCCCAACACAGTGCGTCTGAAATTCTCCAGGTGCAACTAACACTAGGTAAGACCATAATCCAAACTGTAGCTTGCTAAAGATCCCCCACCATGCCCCAAGATTCTCACTACACCTTTCTAAACATACTGGTAAATATTAAGATACAACCGAATACCCTAATACTGGGTGATTTCAACTACCCTGCCATTAACTGGAAAAACTACTCATGTACCAATGCCTTTGTCCAACGGTTCTTGGAACTCAACCCCCTGGATCAACTAATCCTTAGTCCCACCAAGGGCTCCAATATCCTAGACCTGGTCATTGACAACATGGGAAATCGATGCTCCACACCTATGGTCACCCCCTCTTTGGTCAGGTCTGACCATAAGCTAATCACCCTTGACATCCACATCCCACCCCCATCCCCCAGTAAGGAAACCTCTGTAAAAATCTTCTCCAATGCCAACTTCATGCTACTCAAGTCAGAAGTGACAAACTTCATGAAACTCATGCAGACAGGAACTGAAAGTTCGACTGCTGAATCCTACACTATGGCACTGTACGAGCACATCCACTCGTGCATGAATCATGCCATCTGCAGTAGAACCAAGATGCTCTCCTCCAAAAAAGGAAGCCAATCTGGTGGTCCCTTGCCAATAAACAAACTTTACAACAAAAGGAAGAAACTGTTGCAGAAAAGAAGAAAATCCCAGGATGCAAAAAACTCCGTTACCCGCCTCAGTAAGAAGCTGAGATCCCTCATAAAATCCTGCAAAGCTAGTTACAAAAATAAAATTACCAAAGATTCCAAAGACAATGACAAGGCATTCTATAGCTATGTCAAGAATCTAAATTGCAATGCTCAGATCTGTTCTGAGCTACAACAAAATGGCATTAAATATACTGATCCCAAGGATATTGCCAATATCCTGGCAGATCGATTCAGTACAAATTTCACCCCTCCCACCCCCTAAAGGGCCCATCGCAAAACCGAAAGATTGCAAAATTCCAGTAATAACGGCCACATAGGTAAAAAACGCACTCTCCAATGCTAAGAATACAGCATCCATGGGACCAGACAACATCCCAGGCTGTGTACTACATGAACTACAAAATGAACTGGCACCTCAACTAAGTGTCATGTTTAATCATAGCCTCATCTCAGGCTTCATGCCCACTGAGTGGCACACAGCTACAGTTATCCCACTCCACAAGGTGGGATTCACCTTGATTCCCAGGAACTACTGCCCCATCAGTCTGATGAGCCTGATCTGCAAGACCATGGAATGTATTATCATGGAACTTATAAACAAAGACATTGGCAACCTTCAAGCACTGGACCCCCCACACTGTTTGGGTTCATGAAGGGCTGATCTTGCCTCCTGAACCTGATTGAATTCTTTGAATCAGTCCCTAGAACCATGGACAAGGGTAAGGTGATCCACACAGCCTATCTGGACCTCGCCAAGGCCTTCAACACCAGTCCCCACTCTGGAATCATAGATAAACTTACTAAGCTGGGCATTAATCCCTATGTCACTCGATGGGTTGCCAACTGGCTTACTGACAGAACCCAAGGCCTTAATAATCTTCAGTTTCGACCCATAGTAGATGGAAAAAGAAGTAAAACATGTTATATAAGTCATTATTTGGATCATTTTTTTAAGGAGAGTATGACATGGTTTAATTATATTACTAAGGATTCATGGGACTTTTTATGTAAACTTAAAGAAATTAAAATGGAAAGTGAATATAGTTTTGTAACAGTAGATGTCTGCAACCTTTTTACAACTATTCCTCATGATATTGGTCTTATATGGCTAGAAGAACAATTGTTTGAGACACATTTATACGAGCAAGAACAAATTAATACACTAATTAATTTGATGGAAATTGTCTTAAATAATAACTTTTTATATTTTGAAGGGAGTTATTATCAGCAAATAAATGGAGTAGCGATGGGGGCACCATGTGCCCCCATGTACGCTAACTTAATCATGAGTTATTGGGAAAATAACTATCTGTTTCAATCCGAATATTACCAGCATATTAGGATGTACACTAGATATATTGATGACATCTTTATTATTTGGGATCATGATAAAGAAACTTTAAAGTCTTTTTTAGAATATATCAATACAACAGTAAGATTTTTAAAATTCACTTACCATACCAGCAATGATGACATCACTTATTTAGATGTGAACATTATATATAATAGAGAAACAAATTGTTTAAAAACCCTGTTACTGTAGCAAAAATTCATAGAAAGTCAACATTTTCAAATGCATATTTGCATTTTAGCAGCTGGCACCCTGACCATCAGAAAAAAGCCATTATTAAAGGGCAGATGGTCAGGGCAGCCAGAATGGTAAGTGATGAGCAGGACTTTATAGATGAATTGCAATACATAATACAACTCTTTATTAGTAGAGGTTATCCTGAACAATTTTGTATGAATATATATAATGAGGTGAAAGAAAAAAGAAAAAATGGTATATATACGGCAATATTAAAATCTGGCTTTTTGAATCAAATGAATACTATTAGTACATCCAGGGTTGAAAACAAATATAATGATGTTCCTTTATATATAACTACTTATAATGATTCCTATAAAAATATTGAGTTGATAGTGAGAAAAAACTGGAATATATTTGTGAATGAAAGAGGTTGGAGACAACTTTTTCAGGGACCTATAAAATTTGTATATAGGAAAAGTCCATCATTTAAAAATATATTTGAAAACAAAGGAAATGTGAATAGATATAATAATAGAATTAAAGGAAATTTCAAATGTGGAAAATGTACTGTATGTAGTCATATATATTGTACTGGTATCGAAGAAATTATAAATGGTTGCAGAATTAATATAAATGGACATTATAACTGTTTTACATCTAATGTTGTATATATGGCCTTGTGCCAACAATGTAAGGCCTTCTATGTAGGAAAAACTAACAGGCATTTTAGAGAACGGATAAAAGAACATCTTTTAGATATACAATATCTTAAAACAACAAATGCTTTGGCCAGACATGTTATAGATAATACAGACCATAAATTTAAGTTTTGTATTATTAATCAAATAAAATATGACCAACAAGGAAAAAATTGTTAAATATCATTTAGACATGGAGGAATTAAGATGGCAAGTACGATTGAATTCATATAATCCACCTGGTTTGAATGAATATTTAACTATTATGCCATTATTAAGAGTAAATAAATTAAATGGCATATAAATATGAAAACATTTGTACTGCAATATAAGATTTAATTGTGGATGTTGTTTGTTCTAATATGTGGTATGGTAGTGGATGTCAATAATGGGGTTAATATTTTTTGTTAAGTATATACACATGCACACATCAATTTCTTTATATATATATATATATATATATATATATATATATATATATTTTTATCAATATGTAAATCAAATATTAATTATTAATATATTATACTATAATTAATTATGAATGATATCTGATGAGGTACACATTTATAGTAGTAAGATTGTTTCGTTTTAATTTTAGTATTAGTATTACGTATATTAGCTTTATGCATATGGAGTTGTATCACCATGACATAATAGTTACAATTAGTTAGTTATAGGTTTTAAAATTAGGTATAACATTATAATTACTATATACAAACAAGTATAATAATTCTATAGTTGCAATGTTTTAGGACAATACATAAGTTTTTAAATGTATATAATATTTCACAAATAATTGTATGTTTTGGAACAGTTTTTAACACATATATATGAATTTTTTGAGTAAAGTTTTGTATCCCTTTAAGGAATGAAGTCAATTAGAAAAAGCGAATTGACATTAATTAAGTAATTAACAGCATACAAAATTGTATTTAAACGTGGTACAGAAACAGTTGTTTGTATTCTGATGAAGTTCGTAGGAACGAACGAAACCTAGGTAAATAAAGGAATTTTCGTTGTGGAACGTTGTGGCTGTGTGTTCGTATTGTTTACAGTTTGCCTAATAGTGAAGTTTTTGGTCCGTATTCTGCTGTTTTCATCTCCTTATTGGCGTTGCCTCCATCTCGCTATCCTGGGACAGGTTTGGTGTTCGTTTTGGTTACTACCTCACCTAAGTGTCATGTTTAATCATAGCCTCATCTCAGGCTTCATGCCCACTGAGTGGCACACAGCTACAGTTATCCCATTCCACAAGGTGGGATTCACCTTGATTCCCAGGAACTACTGCCCCATCAGTCTGATGAGTCTGATCTACAAGACCATGGAATGTATTATCATGGAACTTATAAACAAAGACATTGGCAACCTTCAAGCACTGGACCCCCCACACAGTTTGGGTTCATGAAGGGCCGATCTTGCCTCCTGAACCTGATTGACTTCTTCGAATCAGTCTCCAGAGCCATGGACAAGGGCAAGGTGATCCACACAGCCTATCTGGACCTCGCCAAGGCCTTCAACACCAGTCCCCACTCTGGAATCATAGATAAACTTACTAAGCTGGGCATTAATCCCTATGTCACTCGATGGGTTGCTAACTGGATTACTGACAGAACCCACACTGTAAAAGTAGCTGACTCCAAATCCAGCTCCAGACAAGTGACAAGTGGAGTACCTCAGGGTTCAGTCCCGGGACCACTCTTGTTTGGCAGCTACTTCTCTGAAGTACATGCCAACACAAAGGGACTCTGGCTAACAAAGTTTGCAGATGACTGCAAACTGGGAGCCATTATTGAATCCCCAAATGATGTGGATATTCTACAAAAAGGTCTTACAGAAACAGATACTTGGTGCCAGAGCCATGGGCTCAAGCTCAATGCCAAGAAATGTATAGTTATCCCCTTTGGGAAAAAAACATGTACCCATGAATTACCACATAGATGGCAGTATACTAAACATTGAAAGTGTGATAAGAGACTTAGGGACACAGGTGGACAGTGGTCTCACCTTTGATAACCACATTGCCACAACTGTCAGAAAATCCTTCTATGTGGCACACCTCATCACTAAGGGCTTTTCATCCAGAAAAAAGGAGGTCATTTTCCCACTGTACTCATCCCTCATTAGACCCATTATAGAATACAATGCCCCATTTAGTATGTACCTCTCATGACATCTGCAACAACTGGAAAGGCCGCAGAAATACCTAACTAAATGAATCACAGGCTTAAAGCAGATGCCCTATGCTGACCATCTAAAAAAACTCCAGCTATATTCTGTCACATATCGTCTACTCAGAGGCGATCTCTGCTTAACATACAAGGCCATGTCAAACCCAGAGCCATTAGACATGCTACACTTAAAGAGATCCCAGTCCCTCAGAGACATGCTCCAGGAATCTAAACATTGTCATCACAATGAACAAAACATGCTGGAGAGATAGGTTCCTGACCCAGAGACTCCCCAGACTCTGGAATAGACTGCCCATACATGTCAAGCAGACCTCCTCTTTGACCCTCTTCAAAAGGAACCTTGATGACTGGATGGAAGATAGGAAATTCACCCTGGGGATTATGTCAGTCGCCCTGCTAGACAGGGGTCCAGGGAAGTAAATACTGTGGGAAGAAATAGCCAGGGAATTGTTATGGCTAGGCTTGTATAGGACCTAGGGTCAATAGCCTAGTACCAACCTATGAACCTAAATGACTTTTCACTCAAATGGGTTTGATCATTTGAGTTTCAATCCAATGAATATTCAATCAAATGTCATGGACCTATATATATATATATATATATATATATATATATATATATATATATATATATATATTTGAAGTGCAACGTTTTCAAATTAATTTTGTATGCAGTAATGTGATTAATGTGATTTGAAAAAAAATGCATGGAAGTCAGATGTTTGTGTGAGACTGTTGAATGCCAGAGATAGGTGAATTATCCCCTTTCTCCAGTACTGTGCAATTTCAGAGTTTGTGTATTTAACCTAACAGGGTCATGGGTGATGAGGGGGCACTTGTACCCTGCAAAAACACTTTAAAAAGCATTATTGTGTGTGAGCAGTCTATTACTTTTATCATTACATTTTTCATTTTTTTTTATATACGTGAATGCAATTAGAATTGCGTGCACTTCGATAGATTGATAAAACTCATATACATATATATATATATATATATATATATATATATATATATACATATATATATATGTGTGTGTGTGTGTGTGTGTGTGTGTGTGTGCGTGTGTAGATAGACAGATATATGAGTTTCTGATTATGCAATGTTCAGAGTATTGAACATTGTCTTTTATGTTTAATATGTCGAATGTTTGGAATATCAAACATATGGGCTACTGCTGTTGCAATAACAAGTGTATTTTTTTCAAAGTAAAAGGTTGAGGTTATATTGTATGCTGATTTTTTTTTTAATTGTTTATAGATTTGTGAAGGGAGAAGTTATAAATATGAGCAAATTATATATTGGCATTTGTA
Source organism: Protopterus annectens (assembly GCF_019279795.1). Lineage (NCBI taxonomy): Eukaryota > Metazoa > Chordata > Ceratodontiformes > Protopteridae > Protopterus > Protopterus annectens. Next base: position 3,946,768 of record NC_056731.1, read on the forward strand.
AGGTATTTACAATATTTCTTTTTGGGAAGTTGCCCTCTTCCCGCTTAAATGCAATTTCAGAGTTGGTATATAAAACAAGCAAAATGTTTGGAGGTGCAGCATGGCCCCTGCATAGAACATTTTTTTTCAGTTTTCTATATATGGTGGTTTGCAGTAAACATGTAAAACAGATGATGCTTTGACATTTTATGCTCAGTCTTTTTCTTCAGGCTAAAATACAACATTCTCCAACTGTCTCCTCAGTAGTGCACTGCAGTCTCTTTTAAAAACAAGGCACATGTCCCCTGGGGGCTTCATTTTTTTGTAAGCAGAGATAGGAATCAAAGCCAGCATTACAGATCAGAATGTTTTGTAATCATGATTGTCAAGTGCGTTCGTTGTTAGAAGTTTCTACAGTTCTGGGACCCTGATAACACCCCTCCCCACCCTGCTGCATTTCAGAAGTGTTGTTTATTTCCCAAGGCATCAAGACAAGTTTTCTACTTTGTATTTCTTTGCTTCTTGGCCTTATCGTATCATGGAATGTAGTCTGTCTACAGAATGTGTGGCCAAAAGCAACACATTTCCTTTTTTCACGTACCAGTCAAAAATCATTCTCTGGAAAGCAAAGCTTTTAGAAATAAGACTCAGATTAATATATCTGTTTAAAGTACTTGCACCACACAAATGAATGACTTACCATCCTTAGTAGCCCAAGAGCCAACAAAATTTTCTGCACCACCAGCATTGTCTGGCTGACCAAGTCCAAATTGCTTGAAATTCATTACTGTTCCATCTGTCCATGCAAAACTTCCCTCCTGCATTAGTGACAAGTAAAATATTATGATCTGTATATATGTATTAACTGTGTTACGTCATTTGACTTTCCCCTTTATCAATTAAACATGTAAAACACTTTATATAGTTCCTAGGCTGCTAATAGTGATAGCAGAAATGAAAGCCTTCTTGGACTAGAAAAGTTTTAAAAAATGTAATATGCATGTAGGCACAAAACAGTCAATAAATATCCTTATGCTAAGTTCTTATTTCTAAACTATTATATCCTGGATGTGAGAATTAATGTTTACAGGGAGAAATATCCTGTAGTAGAAAGTGTATGAAGAGTTTCCACCATACAAAATGGTTTGCAAATTATTTTCTATGCAATTTAAACATAGTTTCAGTAATTTTCCATTTATAAATTCAGCAGCTTGCAGGATGATGAAATACAAATAAATAAATAAATAAATAAATAAATAAATAAATAAATAAATAAAAACAGAACTAAACTCAGACTTGACTATTATGTCTCATATCTCGTATCACTGATATTTTAAGTTCCTAACAGGGTATGGTATCAGGGTAGAGAAGTACCTGCTACAACTGAAAAATATATCAGCAGAACTGAAGAAATATATTCGCTTTCATGAGACAGAAGTGTAATTCTCAGTGGAACTATGGGCCAAATTCTAAAACATTTGCTCTGAGTGTAAGTGACCACTTACACTAATAGCAGGCTGAGAATCTGAGAACAGGTGTTTTGGAATCTGGTCCCTGGTGTAAGCCTATTTATAGATAGGATTTACAGTGAAGAAAGTCACTTACACAGATAGCAAGTTTTTCGGAATCAAAGCAAACTACTGAGAGCAACTCTTTTGGAATCTTGTCCTATGTCTGTGTTGCATGCTACTGGAAATGTTCTTCATATTGATCATGGCTGCAGTAGGCTTAGCTATATGGGTTATATCCTGCCATGGATATAACAGCCAGTCAGATTCCAAAGTCACAGGACACCTTCCACACACCCAAGCTGTCAAGCTGAGCTGACTAAAAGAGAAGTTTGGGAGAGAAGCCCTTTAGCGCTTTACTGATGCTGAGCAGTACGCTCCTCTGAGGCATCTGAGGATAAATGGTCAGCTTGTGCTTTCCTTAGTTGGGCCAGATGCGTTCCCTTTGGTGAAAAAACTTCCATCTTATTTTTTACTGTTGTTTTATTACTTTCCTCTTCAGGAAAGTTATTTTAAAGCTAGAAGTGTTGTGTCAGATTGTCTCAAGAGTGTAATTTTAAACAGAACACTTGTTTCTGCCAGTTTAAAAGGATTATCGAACTGATAAATGATTTTCTGTGGCAACATTATGTTTATTTTAAGGTTGTGGGACTAAATATCCAGCAAGAAGACGTCTTCTTGCTGGATATTTTTTCCTGGAATTTTGCTTCTTTTTAAGGTTGTGGGACTGCCATAGTGTTTGAAAGTGTTTTTTTTTTGTCAAAAAGGTAACTTTTGTGGACTGATACTTTCACTGGCATTGTTGCTTGTTTTCTTCAAGATAGCGGCACCATCTTTAGTTTGACCATAGAACAAGTGCCACTCTCATGGTCAGTCCTTCTTCCAGCCATAAAAGTTAAGAAAACAGCCTTTGCTACTACAGCAGACTAGCGGTTTGCCTCAGCATCAGGTGGGTGACTGCTGTGACCATTTGTTGTACCTCAGACCACTCATCTTTTACCCCAGATCCCTCTGGTGTAGCACCTGCAGCCACTATGCACCGGGGGTAGCCTTGTCCTCTGTAGCTGTTTGTGTCCCTTCAGTGGGTAGGGGAGTGACATTTTTGTCAGTCCTGGGAGAAGGAACAGGGCAGGTTTCCCTGTTGTGTCTGAATGGTGTGCCCATCCCTGGGGAAGCAGCTGCTGCTGCTATTAACACAGTTACCACATTTTTCCTATCAAAAAGAAACAGAAAGCCAAGTATATATCTACTCTTCCTCAAATGATTTTGGATAAGAGCAGTTTACTGATACTGGCTCAATGTTTGATTTATGCTGTTAATCTTTCTTTTAGAGTAGTTTCTGGTGAAAGAAAGGGGGATGCCTCCTTTCCTGAAGAGATTCAAGATTCTAAATTTGAACAGAAAGATGCAGGGACAAATCCAGGGTTTTGCCCTCAGATTTCTGATTTAGATTCACAGTTGTGCTCTCTCTTTCATTCTCCCTGAGAACATTTCTCTTTCCCTGAGACTATTCCTAGACTGTCCCAGTGTTTTCATTTGGAGAACACTAAGGTTTTACCAAGGGCGGCTCGTTCTACTTAAAAAAAACAAATAAAATATTAACAGAGAAACACAAAAACAGTAAATTCCCAGAAGTCTGTGCACACTCTGACTGCTTTCTCAGCAGTCTAGATAGGGGAAAAGCATCTCAGCCCCAAGATGCCCAGCAGTCTGTGCGGTGGTGACATCACAAAATGGAGGTACTCCTGACTGCAGCAGGCTGGACCAATCACAGATTTGGATTCAACCAATCAGGCTTCATCAGCAGCAAGGAAGCAGTTGCAGGCAATGGATCAGCAGAGTGGAAGCAGTTATTAAGCTCGGCAACAAGGGACTGTGTGTGTGTGAAATGCCCCAGTTGCTATATACTGGTGGCAAGAGCAAACTCATGGTGATGTGGTAGGGAATACCTCAGGCTTGAACCCTGTACCTTGTATGCAGGTATTAAGGGCCTGAATTCCCTACCCACCACCATTTGTAAAAAAATTGCAGATTTTTGCCTCATATTTGATCTGTTCTGTTCCTCATAATATCTGTGGTTTTAAATGCTTCAATGCATGATATCTGATGGTACAGTGGTAGCATTGTTGCCTCACAGCTGCAGGTTCTCAGGTTTGATTCTTGGCTGGGGTGCCTTTTGTGTGGGGTCTGTATCTTCTTCCTGTGTTTGTGTGAGTTTTCTTTTGTGTCCTCCCATGTTACAAAGACATGTCTGCATTATTTCTTCCTGGGCCTCTGCTGAAAATTGTTTTTTTGTTCCAAGTCAGACTGTCCTGATTAACAAATGTTAAATAAAATTGACAGGCATTTGAATTTCAGACTTCAGGTTTCTGAATGTTTAGTTTCTTACATATTTGATAGTGCAGCGGTGGCATTGTTGTCTCACAACTGTAGGATGTCTGGTTTGATTCTTGGCTGGGGTGCCTTCTGTGTGGAGTCTGCATCTCCTCCCCGTGTTTGTGTGGATTTGCTCTGGTGTCCTGCCATTTTACAAAGACGTGTGTCTGCAGTATTTCTCCCTGAGCCTCTGCTGAAAATTGTTTTTGTTCTGTCAGAAGTAAAATTGACAGGCATTTGAATTTCAGACTTCATATTCTTCAGAAAATACATAGTAACACAACCTTTTATTCTAACAATTTTCTAAGTTTATAAGATGAATATTTGAAATTTGTCCCTATTTTTGGGACTGTATTCTCCCATTATTGGCTTCATCCAGGTTTTTTGTGCTAAGGTTGACAGCTGTGGCAAGAACTGAATTCACTGGATATGTTTGAAGGCTGTATTCCCTCATTACTGGGTTTGTCCAGGTGTTTTGTGCTAAGAGGTTGACAGCTATGGTGAGAACTGAATTCACTATATGATAGCCATTTAAGTTTCAGTCTTCCTCTCTTTCACAAAGCAGCTGATTTGGCATAGTGGTATGTTGCTCTGACTGTTTTGCACAGGGACCTTGGCAGTAAAATGTATGGTGGTAACACAACATTTTATTCTAGCAACTTTCCAATATTATACAAGCAATGTTTAATGTGTCCCTGGTCTTTGGGCTTTTGACCCCCCCCAATAAATGTTGGCTTTTTACAGATTTCTTGTGCTGCGAAGTTGAAATGCAGTTGAGTATTGAGTAGATTTTACAAGGAGCTGAGAGCTGCAGGGGAAGAGAAGTTTAGTGCTGCTTATGCAAAGTCAATTTGCATTGTTAATAGCACAACAGGTTGTGTACTTGCTTTTGATGCGGAAGGCTGTGGGTTCTACTCCCACAAGGGGTACTGAGAATGTTCTCCTTGGCGAAGATACTATGAGCCTATCAGTTTGCCATCCATTTCCTATTGCAATATTACTAGCTTATCATTTTTTTAATGTAATATAGGCAATTTATTCCTCAGGGGCAACAGACGCTATTTTTTGATGAAACCATGAAATATAAAGGTGTTTACTAGCAGCAACCTCTTCATTAGTTACAGATTTCTTTAATGTGGAATTATTTAGATGACTTTTACTTCTTCAGAGATTGTTCATATTTACTGATAATGGTGGACTGTAGAATTGTTCATATTTACTGATAATGGTGGACTGCAAAATTGTGCATATTTACTGATAATGGTGGACTATAAAATTGTGCATATTTACTGATAATGGTGGACTGTAGAAGTTTGAGTAGACTTTTATGATGGAAATGTTCTGAACTGGGCAGTTTTGTCATTATGGGTGCATGCATTTTGTTTCATTGCTTACTGGAAAAATGTTCACAACAATAAATTTAAAATGCCCTCTAACAACTGTACTGTATTGTACAAGGAATATAAAGAGCACATGTATGTTTCATATGCAAGGGGCCTATGATTTGAAAACAGCCCAGAATTAATCTTTATCTGCCACTGGCAAAATGTATTTTCTTTGAATGTGGGTTTCAATGCTGTTTCCATGAATGTGAATTTCAAGGGCAGAGAAGTTTTAATGCTAAGTCTGTTTTCATTGTGAGACTGCATTGCTTTGTTTAGCAGATGTCTTAGTGTTTGTGCTGCAAAATGCAAAATAAAACTTTCAAATTAAGTCCAAATCATCATAGAAGTAAACCAGTATGCATATTAGTGTTTATGGTAAATGGAGTGAAATAGCCAAGTAATGGATCATTGGAATGGCTGCAGGGGGGAGGCTCCATTCGACCATGATTTTGTGAGGGGGAAGGGTGGCAAACTTAAAGACAGCCCCAGCTAAACTCTACCTCCCAACTGTCCAGATTTCCAAAGAATGAATAGATTTTTGCTTCTTATTTTTGGTTGGTTCGTCATAAAATTTGTGGTTTTCTGGCAAATCATTTAGGAATTAAGACACTAAATAATGACACACTGAGTTTCAGACGTCATAACCTTCAGAAAAATGCAGGCTAACGTAAGACCTGTTGTTCTATCAACTGTCTCAGTTTATACAAGAGCAATTTTTAACACTGTTTATATGTTCCCCCAATATATTTGGCCTTGTCCAGATTTCTTGCATTAACAGGTTGAGAGGTACATGCATATAAATTGCTTTATAGAATTAGGCATAGCCAAACCTCTCAACTGTCTCCAATTTTGGCTCAAAATGTTGCTCTTCCCCCTAATAATCCCTCCACAAAATAGCAATTTTGGAAGAAAACATGGAGGGTTTACAATTAAGAAATAACTGTAATAATCAGAGTTATAGATTACTTTTATTTCAAAAATGCATGTAGATTATTTTATTTTGTTAGCTGCTCAAGTTAGCAGTACTAATATTAAAGTGTCCCTTCTTTGACAGGTTCACAGCTGTATTGTGTGGCTATTTTATATTTTTGCATTACATTTTTGGTCCATTTTTCATAAAATTGTGGTTTTTTTTTGGCAAATTAGTGACATATCATTAAAGACTGAAGTTAAAAATAATGACAGACATTTGAGTTTCAGATTTCATATCCTCCAGAAAATTCATACTTATGCAAGACCTATTCTATTATCTTTCTAAGTTTATAAGAGCAATATTTAAAAATTGTCCTTATTTTTGAGCCTTTGTCCCACTTCTATGTATGTCTTTGTCCAGATTTCTTGCTCTGAGGTTGAGAGGTATGACAAATGTGTCAGGGCCATCAAAGTCAGCCAGAGACATTTCAAATTGTGCCGTACTTGTTTCACCCCACTTCCCCATGTAGTGACTCTGGATGTGTCCAAGAAAGGCAAGGAGTAGTTATGCAGTGTAAATGTGCACAGTATCCCCCCCCCCATCCAAGGTAGACACAAGTACTACAGTGGCTTTTCATCTGTCCTTGATTTTGCAGAATGGTCTGGTTTCTGTCATATTTTTGTACTGTTGATTTATGCTTATTACACAAAGTGCCTGTTGCTGTGTGTTTAAATAGCAATGCTTTAATGGCCATCAGGTAAGCTTGTCTGAGATTGTAAGATGCAAGTAAGCTTTAATAAGCATACTGTTAAAGAATTGCCAACATTGAAAGCCTTTCTGTAGTTGCCATGTAGAGAATACTTAACTAGATAATGTATAAGCCTTGGGAATTGAAATGCATATGACAGCATTTGTAATAAAGGACAGGATTACATTATTTTAAGAAGCTCATTACACTTGTTGGAGAATTGTGTGGTCCATAACCTGTACAGTAATCTTTTAAGCAATGTATCTTGAGCTTGTTTCGTGTTTGCTTTTCATTTTTTACTTTGATCATGTTTTCCCCATGAAACAAGTAGATGTCAGGCAGCAGGTCTTTTTTTGGATAAGAAACATTTTTATAAGTGGGGTATCACAGAGATTTCTACTTTCAGCGTGTTACTTGGTACTTTAATAAAGCTGAATATAAATTATAATTAGAACTGCAGTGCAAGAAGTGTTTTGAGTTGAGTGCTGCTTATTTTTCTTATACTTGATTTTGACTGGCATTCCAGTAATGTATTTAAAAAGTAATTTATTTTTTCATGCCTCACAACCTTTTTGTTTCCATCTAGATATTAAGTAAGCTGTCATGTAGCCAATGCATTGAAATATTTTTATTCTTCTACACTTCATTTTGTCTTGATTGGACTCTCATAATGACAGTTTGGCACCCAGGGCAACATATTTAGGTTTTGTGGTTTTGAGCATAGCTCCTCCCTTTCTAGTTGACCACACCCCTTCCAATTGACCCCACCCGTTCAGCTGTCTCCTGCAGCCCCCCTTTGATTTGAAGTCATCTGCCGCCACTGGGTTTCACAGTCCCTCAGAAAATATTATGAGTTGTTACAGAAGGATTTTCCAGACCATACACTCATTCCTCTTGTCCTGCCTGCCTTAGAGGATGTGTAGCTTACTACCTGCAATTTTTCCAATAGTCAGCCAGCTGTCCCTAAACAGGCACATAGGATGTATAAAGTTTCTCAGTCTAATTTTTATACACTATTCCCAAACCTGACCTAGCAGCTGTAGCCTTAGTTGACTCCTCTGCTTCTGATTAAAAAGTGTGATGAAAGGGGCAAGCGGATCCAGAAAATCTCTAAGATTTTTCAGCCCTCATTTTCCAAATTTTCCAATGGATTTTATTTTTCTTCATCCAATTTAGGAAAAAAAAACAGGCTCGACAGAATACATGTAAACAAACATTTAAGAATAAGTTTAAGAAGGAGTGGCAAGGAGGTTCAAAAAAGAAGTCTCAAACCTCCCAAAACTAAAGACACTCTGACAAGTCTGAATGACTATTCAAGAGATCTTGTGATCCCTTCCCACCCTGACCCTCTTTCTGTTTAAGAATGTCTGAATCTCCATTTTTCCCTTTGGCAACAGATTGTTTCAGGCAAATGGGTTCTGAAAATCATTCATCAAGGTTACAGATAGCAGTGGGAGGAAATTCCTTCCTTTCCGGGGGGGGGGGTCATTCCTTACCCTGCAGATTCATTAGACTGTTTTGTTTCTACCTGTTCTTCATCATATGCTGTCCCAAGGAATGACAGAACCAGTTCCTCCTCCCAGATGGGGAAGCTGTTTTATTCACGGATGTTCCTAGTCTAAAGACAAATTGCTAGACTAAAACACAAGCTTGGGCATAAAACCCTTCAGAGCTTTCCTGCCTGTAGAAAGAAAGAGCCTTCAAAGGTCAATACTAGGAACAACAAAAACTAAATGTTCACACCCTGGCATAATAGCACAACAAAAAAGAAGGGGAATAGAGTGAGGGGGGACATCTACTGTTATGGTAAGTTTAACTTACACAACTGTACTATGTTCTTCATTTTGATCACTGTTGCAGTAGCCTTAGTTATTTGGGTAGATTGACTTAGCTATCTACATTTGAGAGTTGGAAGGGGAAGAGTCAGGGTGCACCTGAAAAATGGTCCTAGCAAAGCTTGATCTGGACCTATAGAGGGAATCAAGCTTATGGTGCTTTGTAAAAGTATGTATACAGGACAAAGTAGCAGCTTCTAGAATACTTCTAGACTCCAACCCTTTCCAAAAAGCCAAAGATGAACCAAGGCCCTGGTGGTCTTGACTCTGCCTGGAATAGTTCTGTTATGGTGAGTATAACAAAAAGTAATAGCCTTAGACACCTATTTGGAAATAGTCTGTTTTGACACAGGCTGTTGCTTCTTCTTACCTTGAAAAGAAATGAACAAATGATCCAAATATCTGAAAGATTTAGTTCTGTCAAGATTGTACATGAGTTGTCTGTGGTCATCAGAAGAATGGAGTATCCTTTCTCCCTCATTTTTAGGTTCAGGAAAGAAAACAGGGAGATGGATAGTGTGGTTTAAAGTAAACTCAGATATGACTTTAGGCATAAAAGAAGGATTAGTTTTCAAAGAAACCCTACCCCAATGGAAAATAAAGGGAAGGGTTAAGCCAAACATCATTCAATGTACCCATCATCTGTAAAGTACATTAGAACCCCAAGTAATCACCAAATTGATTTTCCTTTCTTAGTGAATCAGCTGCCTAGTAATCTCACCGTCATACCCACTATTCCAAAAGCAAGAAAATTCGTAATCCCAAAACCTCCCAAATACTAACTTCAAAACTCTACTTCAAAACTTTAGTGACCTAACACTAAGATCCAGAAAACCAGAACCCCTTAACCTAGTTCCTGAACACCCTATCCCAGCAATGAAGTACTCTACATGCCCAACCTTAAACTCCAACACCTCAAGGCACGCACATAGGACTGTTGGTGCACGGTCCAAACCAAGAATAGACAATCCAAAAAGAGACCAGCACTCAGTGGCAGCAGGATAAAATTACATTTATTTGAGGTTGCCAAAATCAACCTACTGTTATTGCATATTGAATACTATATAGGCATACTACGGCAACAAGGTTCAGATAATTTTCATTATCTATATTTAAACATTTAGATTACAATATTCAGTTTAAAACTGTTGTTAATTTGTCCAGAAATATATAATTGGGTGAATTCATTTAGTAAAAATTTTTTCTTTTTTACTTAGACATTGACAAGTAAACCCTGACACAAAAGGGTACTAGTTGATGGGGCTCTTTACATCAAACAAATGTACAAAAATACCCTTACGGTGGCAAATACAATAAGTTATTTTTGAGATAACAAATCGTTTTAGTTCCACTGATTGTAAGGGCATCAGGATCTACATAAAACAATTCTTGAAAAACATCCTTACGGTGGATATTCAGACAGAATAATTTATTCAGCCCTGCAGGGCAAAATTCCACCTATGGTAAGGAAATTTGATATAAAGAATTTTCTCAATATTGTGGATGTTTTAGAGCTTAATTTCTATACATATTGTAAATCTTGGACCAAATAATAAGAAAAACAAATACAAAATTCATAATATATTCTGGTCGGATCTAATAACAATATACATATATTAACAAGATATATAAATAACAATCAGACTTTAGAATATAATAAGGTATATCAACACACACATAGCTCTTTTAATTAGAGACAATAACTAAAGCTGACTACGAATATGGATCTAAATGATATCCTAAAAGGCCTGTTGGCTGATAAGGACAATTTAGAGGTTTTCGGGCTCAATACAGGTCAAGCTCCAACGACTGACAGTAATGTTATTTCCAAAGAAAAATGTACACATGTTTTTTTTAAGTTACAATGACAAATGAAAGCCCTCAGAACGAATGTATGGCATCAGAAGTTATTTAAAGCATACAACATTAAAGATATAACACCAAAGGACTCCGTATTAAGTTACAACCTTTAGTTTGAAACATTGATAAAGAATTAAGGCAGGAATGGGCCATAGCCCAACATCAAGCATCAATGTTATTTGTGGAATGTCTCACCAAATATTATGATAGAAACATCCAAATTCTTATTAAAGAATTACAGACAACTTGTTCAGAAGCTGAAACTTTTTCTGACACCAGTTATTATCAGGACCAGTTATCCCAACTAGCTAAAGAATTAAATAATATAGAAACAGACCTCAAGAAAAGAAAACTACATAAATTCAACCGTGACTTAGGGGATTATGAACAGGGTATACCCTTTGTTACTTCCAAGAATGTGAGATTTAATGAAGGCACATACAGACCACCCAGGGGTAGGAAAAGACCAAGACCTATTTTAAAAAAACATGAAAGCAGAAATCAGTTCACTACGGATGATGATTTTTCATCCACTACGGAAGATGATGTTTCTTCCAACCAGGCATCCCCAGTGGCCAAAAGAAAGCAGTCCCTCCCTTTAGGGGCAATAAACGTAGAGCAGGCAGGAAGCATAAGCATGGGTGCAGAAATGGTGACAACCAACTTACAAACACTTTTGAAAAAAATAACGACACAGTAAAGAATGTATTGAATATTTCATCAGTGACACTTACAGAAACTCAATATAAAGTGTTAAATAAAGGACTCAATTTTGTACCCACTACACCTGTGTCTGAACATTTATTGGTGGATGACATCAATAATTTTTGTAGAACACTTAATTTAAAGTTATTCTTTTCAGATGCAACCAATTCTCAAAGATCTATTGGTTTCAGGTTTGGAAAATCTTCATTTATACCACCAATGGACAAACATGTGTCCATATTTAAGGAGTGTGTTCTGAAAGATTTACATTTTTCTAAAAACATGGATAGTACTCGCAGTAATCTTAACCAACAAGAACGTGAGGCTCTTAGGCAATTACAACAAAACAAAAACATTGTGATTACAAATGCAGACAAAGGTGGGGGTATTGTGGTGATGGACTACACAAAATATAAGGCAGAGGCTATGAAACAGCTATCTCAAACTCAGTTTTATATCAAGATGGTAGTGGATCCAACTCCAAATTTCAAAATAGAAATAGATTCATTCATAGATTTAGCCGTGGAAGAAGGAATTATCACTTTACAAGTGGCCAACCAACTGAAAGTTTCAGAACCAATGCCGCAATACCTTTACTTAATACCTAAGACACATAAAGATCTTAATAACCCACCAGGCAGACCGATAGTGTCAGGTCGTGGGTCCCTAACTGAGCCTTTATCTGCTTTTTTGACTGAGTATCTCAAACCATTATTGCCTATGATCAGATCACGCATCCAGGACACAACACAATTCCTGAACATTATTGAAGATTCTCAACTGGAGGAAGACTGGCTATTATGCACATTAGATGTAACATCTTTATATACTAGTATCCCACATAGAGCAGGCATTCTGGCTGTTACATATTGGTTAAAAGAATCAAAATTATATTCCACAGGATTTAACAACTTTCTGATCAAACTAACTGAGTTTGTATTACAAAAAAAATCTTCTATTTTGAAGGTAACCCCTTTTGGCAAATCAAGGGGACAGCTATGGAGGCTTCTTTTGCCCCAATTTATGCCGATCTTTTCATGGGATACTATGAATTTAACTTCATATATGATTCTCAGCGGAACATTTACATGGAATATATGGACATATGGCGAAGGTACTTGGACGATTGTTGGTTAGTGTGGCGTGGGAGCAAGGAGGTATTATTTAAATTTGTGGAATATCTCAACAACAATCCATTTGATATAGAATTCACAGTCAACATTGGATATAATGAAATTGTATTTTTGGATGTGTTGGTTAACAGATTACCGGACCATACCTTAGCAACAACAATACACAGGAAGTTTCCACAATATAATACGATTCTCCATGCAACAAGTTCTCATCCCTGCCACATTATCAATAACATTCCCAAATCACAATATATGCGCCTGAAAAGGATTTGTTCAACTCCAACAGAATATTCCAGTCAGACAGCAGAATTAACAACTAGATTTGTGGATAGAGGATATAATCCTAACCAGTTAAACAAAACAGCTGCACAAATAGGAATAAAAAGTAGACAAGATCTTCTCCAGTATAATAGATCTACAGAAGGTTCCAAGCAGGGTAGGCAACCGATCAGATTAGTCACTACATATGGCAATAATACAATTTGGTTCAGACAAATAGTTAACAAATATTGGAATATATTACAGTCAAACCCATTTCTTTTTGACATTCTTCCTGATACCTGCTTTTTCCTATCGTAGAGGACGCACAATCCAGTCTAATTTAACACATTATAAAAGATATACACCAGGGATCAAACATCAAACCACATTGTTTGGGGGTGCTTTAGTTGGTTGTTACCCCTGTGGACACTGCTGTTTATGCCAATACATTTGGAAAACTAAGGAATTTACTAGTAAAAACACATCCAAGATATTCAATATAACAACTTTTGGCAACTGCAGTTCAGATTGGGTGATATATTTGGCCCAATGTTCTTGTTCAGCTTTCTATGTAGGGCAGACCTCCAGGCCTATTAGAATTAGAATTAGCGAACACCTTAGTTCAATTAGAAATAGGAAAATAACCAATGCTTTATACAAACACACTCAACAACACACAGGAGCTTCATTTAAGTTTATTATAATAGACAAAATACAATCACACAGAAATTTCAAGATGGGATGGCACACCAAACTCAACAACATGGAACATAAGTGGATTACTACCCTTGGGGCTTTTTTCAAACCAGGATTAAATGAATACCAAGTACATGAGGCATAGTCTTTAGGTGCCCCACAGGAATGATAAGATTATAATAATATCATCAGGCAGTCAAATATCAAAATATTTGATATACATAGACCATACAATAATAACAGGTCAACATACAACATAAATAATGGGACAAGGAAAAATATACATATATACGTATATATTTATATGTATATATTTTCACAGGTAATAGAAATTTCATATGATTCTGGTCCACAATTTACCTAGTAGTCAGATTATAACCCTCAACATTTAATAATTAAGACAAACAATAATATGTTTTTTGAAAATATATAATAATTACATGCATATTATTGGCTTTTTGCCCCTTATTATTATATAAATATTAATTATTTGGGGTTATAGTTGAAATTAGTCTCATCAAGAATTATATTTTGAGTGGTTACAATATTTTCACCATACTTGTATAATTATTGTGGGCCTTATAAAACATGTATAATGAACATATGCCAATAATACATGCTTTACAATATAATTATAACATATTTGTAAGTAGTAAGCAATAATAAGCATGTTAATGTGGTAAATCAATATGTCTAATTATGTTCAAGAAATGATTTTCATTCATATTCCAACAGCATAACACAATGCATAAGCACTCTGTATAGAGAAATCAGAATGGACAATACCACTTTAAGGTGTGGGTATAAAACATGAACCAGGATGCATTATGTTTTTTTGAAATTTAAGCTTTTGGTTAAGTCACATTGAAAAAGGCTTTAACAGCCGAAACCGGTTTGTGCAATAACAGTAGGTTGATTTTGGCAACCTCAAATAAATGTAATTTTATCCTGCTGCCACTGAGTGCTGGTCTCTTTTTGGATTGTCTAACCTTAAACTCCCCCAATTCACTCAGTACCGAATGGCAATCGGGCCACCGTCCCAAAATTTTTAAATTAACATAACGCTGTCCCCCGTAAAATACAAAAGTCACCGCTAAATCCCTCTGACCAACTGGAACTTCCTGCCCTATGTACAAGCCTGAACCAAATAATGCAACCACCTGTCCACCAGTTTCCTACCCCCAGGTGGCTGCAACACAATTTGACCAAGCTAACACCCCTACCATCTACTTGAATTATAAAGCTACCCCCAAATTCCTTCAGCAAGTGTCTGGTCCTGCTAACCCAGCCTGACAACCAGCAAACCGTGCCACACTCATATCAACCCCGGGAATAGGCCCTATTCCCCTCAGACTTAGTAAGATGCCTCCTAAATTGAAAAACACACCAAAATCCCATATTCCTTGGATTTCCCCTTTAAAGCTTTCCTCTCAATATGCCCTCTGTCCTTCAGTAATGAATTCAACCCTAAACATCCGCTAGGAGACCTCAAACCAAGCCTTGCTTACGTAACTGTAATCTGCATGTGCAGTCTTTCCTTGCCACTCCAGCCAAGCAGCATGTATCACCTTTAGGTCACCAACTGATGTGACTCTCTGCACCTTTTCACAACCGCACTACCCATCATTCCAGCTATGGGCACAATGGTCTATATATGCTGATCCCTCGTTGATCTGTAAAAGAAAAGAAATTGTTAATACATTGCCATAAACCAAAGTATTTTAATCATAAATGCTAGCAAGGGGACCCATCACCATCTTCCTTCAACCCTGTCTGAAGTATGAGTAAGTCTAACTCCTCTCATAATACCCAAAAGCTTAAATGTCATATATGACATTAATACCAGCTGCTAAGGAGACAAGTTATCTCCCAGAGACTGCCCCGTCTCTGAAACTAAGTATTTTGTTGTCCACTCCAAACGCAACCTTGATGACTGGGTGGGTAACCGCAAATTTGTCCCAGGCATCTTAAGTGTGACAAATCCCCAGGAGGATAGCTAATTTTGACTAACCACACACCGTCCCAAACCCTATGGGTGACATCCCCCTCCCCAGAATCACTCTGCCATAGAAGATCAGAAAACAAATGAGGGAGAAAGTGCCAGGGCTGCCTTCAGCAAACTGAATGAATAACTTTAGCCCTTGTCCCAGCTGTCAGGCTAGTCCCAGAAATGTGCACATTAACTAAGCAGGGGTAGACCTACCCTCCTCACCAAACCCTAAATATACCTCTTAGCAAAACTGTGAACAAGACCGCTATCATAGTGCATAAGATTACCTCCATAGAACTTCTACCAAATTAAGAACTGGTTAAAACAGCGTCTGCATTGCCATGAATTTGAAAAGGCATAAAGTCTGAAATTAAAGCCTTGGCAACTTTAACTATTACTCTTACAACTTAAACCATGCTTTGAACCCCCCATAAGCATGAATTCTGTTAGGGCATAAAGCCCACGACCCAAATATCCACTGTCTTCCAACCTAAGTCCTTAATAACTCACCAATCATTCACCAAAACAATAATTTCCCGAGAAACAGACCAAAACCTGAGGCAAAGATGCAGTCTCCATCCCTACCAAGCCAATGAATTTGCCTTTGCTAATTTAACCAGCTCACTCTCCTGTCATGAGGCAAGAACTCTAGCTTCCCATCAATGACTCAACCCACACCACACCTAGCCAAGAAGGGGATACCAGCTCTGCAACTTGAATAGAAAGCCTTATTCATCCAGCCCTACTCTAAATGCCCAAACCACAGCTTGAGAACTGAGTAAATCTAGACAGCTGAACATCCCATCCACTAAGTTTACTACCAGCTACTACTAACATGATGGCACAGTTAAACACATATGTAAATTACCCACAATGTTGGAAACAAATGATGCCTGTAGTTTTGCCGCAAGGCCCCATCCCAGTCAACTAACCACCCCGTGATACCTCTCCAAGTAATAAAGCAAAGCACAATTAACATTTCAACGCCGTTTGAAGCAAACCTAAAACAAGAAATGTCTTACCAAGCTTAAATCTCAAACAAGTAGAACCAGCAGCTGAAAGTCCAAAGCTGATCTACACCTTGTTCTGCAGCACCGCCTACCACTCTGAACAAACCCTTTGCTAACAAATTCAATACTCCAGGAAAAGCCACGAAAATACACCAGGCGATGTCAGTGAACAATAACCTGAACCAAATGCAGCTGCTCAACTTAGAACTGCATCGCCAGGCCCCAGCCACCCTGTCAGAAACACTGCAATATGACCATAGACACTAGGCACACGAGCCACGCAGCTTTTTTTATACCGAAATATTTGCTTTCTTGTAGCATTGTATATGTTGACCACTGGGGACATTACCCCTGGAAGTTTATATATTTTTTAACCATTAAAAGTAAGCCATAAATGTCTTCTAATAAAACCTGTGACCCTGTCCTACTCCCATGGTCCACTAAGACCTACTTTGACCCACAGGCAGACCTACCAGACACACATCATAAAATGCTTTTATTTTCATGAACAAATGAAATAAAAGTTATTTACTCCTTATTTGAAAATAAGGTCCAGGTTTGTCTGTAAAATTAAGTAAAATGCATGTCTGCATAATCTGTAAACACCTTTCTATCCCCATAAACCACACTGTTCATATGTTCCCTTTCTCTTGCTGCTACTTTCATGTCTCATGTAAAGATCTCACTCATCTATACACTAAGGTTATGTCCTTTAATCCTCAGAAACTGTTGACACAATGGAAGTATTGCTCTAAACTTAGTAAGCGGTTGGGTATGAATTTTGACAATTCAGAGACATAGCAATTATCTTATGAGATTTTCCTCATGACTGATGTGTCTGTGAAGCACTGACGTCCGTTGTTGCACCTTTTGCTACAGGCTTACTGCTCACACGTGAACTGCTGAGGGGGAAAAAAAACCTCTAAGCCTCCAAATCCATGGAGCAAACTTGTAAAACCATTGCTTGTTTTTGGTCAAACCCACTGAGCAGGAATCACCTACCAACAAATCCTGCCACTTCATCAACCCATACCAAAATAGAACAATTAATCCCCTAAATGTTTTATGACCAAACCCTCATTCACCACCTAGGAATGGTTCTACCTTAATGCAACTTGTACAAGGAATCAACAGCAAAAAGCATTTACATCTTTTCCAATATTACCTCACAACCCACCA
The DNA here is from genome assembly GCF_019279795.1 of Protopterus annectens. Classification (NCBI taxonomy): domain Eukaryota; kingdom Metazoa; phylum Chordata; order Ceratodontiformes; family Protopteridae; genus Protopterus; species Protopterus annectens. The sequence goes on from NC_056731.1 coordinate 3,964,346, forward strand.
GCTGAGAATAGTCAAACCTCTCTATACAATAGCATACTGCACTACCTCTTCCAGCCAGAAATCTGTGCACAGCCATAAATAAAACTGGGACAAAAGCCCAAAATAGGGACAATTTTAAATAATGCTCTTACAAAGTTGATAGAAGATGTGATTTTGCTTAGCATGAACTTTCCGAATGATATGAGTATGAAATGCAAATGTCTGTCATTATTACACAACTTCAGTAATTAATGATTTGCCCCTAAATCACCAAAACCACATTATTATTTATTTATTTTTTACAAACAACCCAGACCAAGGTTATATAGCTAAAATCTGGACATTTTGTAAAATCTGCAAAACACAGTTGAGCAATAACCTGCAACACTTCCTCCACCAACTCATATATGCCTACCTATATATATCAGTCATTAAAACAGACATTTATTCTTCCTCACGCTCAAAATATAGTGAAGGGTTACCAGCCTATCATGTACCCAGTTACCACCCACTTCTGTTTCCGTTGAGCAGCCATGCCTCACAGACCACAAAACTCACTACCATGTGGCACAATAATCACCAGACCAGCACAAAACATATGATCAGCTATGTAATCAACCGCACTGCTTCGATAAAAAACCCACAGAATGCCCAAACCCTTGCCATTCGATTCTGATAGCCATCTTTGTTTCCAGACTCCTACAACTCCATCCAAAAGTCCTTTTGTTTTTTTTTTTCAATTCTTCTTCTTCCATTAGCAACTGTACTGTGACACAACAACAGAACGGCCCACATTTCAGCCACAACCAAATGACACAGCCACACCAAGCAAATGTAACAAAACAAATGTGACAAGAACAAACCCCTCACTAATCATAGTCATCCACAAATTGACTGACACAACCACCACCAGCAAGCACGAAAGCCATGCAGAAGCCACAACTTTTAATGTGACCGGGATAGGTTGGAGTCCGATTCTGTAGCACCCACCTCGCGCAAGAAGGAGAAAAAAAATGGGGTACCCACCTTGACCACTGCATGCAGACCATACTCCAGTATGCTTCCACAAGACCCATGAGTGCACCATCTGACTGTACCACCCTGTACCACCACATACACAAAAAGACACAACAAGCAGACATGGAATAAAGGGATGTGACAGTGCACCAACAAACAGTCCCACAGCTCCACCAGCACTGACTAGAGATTAGCTGACTACATGCGGTTCCAAAACGCCAGTGGATGCCGTAAATACAGTTAACTCAAGCTACCTATAGTTTGTCCCACAATAGACTAAGTGCATATTTACAAACACTGTTTAACTTAATAGCAGCCGTGCATAAAATGCATATCCATTGGATCTACATGTTCCGCAACATCTAACTTCGCATACAGCCACCGTGATCTGCTCTTGTAAACTTAACTGCTGTTCTTATAAACCTAAACTTGCCTGTAATACCAGGTTTATTGATGGCAGAAGTTGTATGAGGGACAGAAACCCAAATTCCACACAGGGCAACAAAGGAACTCCCCCCAATAATGATTAAGGCCACTCTGCTAATACCCTCAAAGCAGCTGCTACTCTCGGGCATTGTATTGCCCAGGAAAATCCAGTACTTGTTTTAGTTAGTAGTTTGTTTTTTATTACCACAAAAGGGCAGGTTTGTGAAAAGGTCTGCATCTCTAAGTCTGGAAAATAAAAACCTCAGAACAAGCGATGGGCAAGCACTGAAGGGCTTGCCCTCCCGACCGCAACATGCACACTATTGTTCCTGCACTGAAAACTGCATAGGTGAAAATACCAAAAAGGAACCATATTTTAGAGGTTTAAAATTTAAAAATTGGACAGAATAAACAAATTGGTACAGTTGAGTAGTATGCTTGAAACACTCACTGCTCCTGGATGGCAACCATCGCTTAACAAGCATGAAAACTGCCAAAACACCCAAAACCTCTAAGCAAACCCCCCCAGTTCAAGCGCATATAAATCCCTAATGTGTCCAGACTTGTTCACCTCAGTCACCAATGCTGGAAAGTGAATCTCACTAACACAAAGCCAACACACTCAAAACACACCATTGCCTCCACCCAAACACCCTCTACTTCACTGTACATACAGATAGTCATGGACGTAAAACTCGCAGTAGCAAGTTCACGCCAAAATGTGATTGCTTAGCAAGCTACACTTGTCTAAACCCCTTAAGCCTCTCCCCACCCTTATTTCATTTCCTCCCAATCATCCCTCCATCCATTTAACCCTTTCACCTCACCAACCCAACTAACTCCCACTAATATATCGCCCCTCTTGAAGATGTCCCAGGACAACCTTGTTTGCTACCAAACCTCAGTTGTATGATATGAGAAGGGCAAACATGAATGACACTTTTTTCAAACATTCATTGACATGTGAAAGCTTCACAAAATTGGAATCTGGCATTTTAGATACTGTATACAAAAATATTGTGGTGGGTGGACATTGGAAAAACAGACTGGAACACTGGGAACTGCTTTGGCAGATTAGACTGGATACCACTGCTAGACCTGGATTAAATTAACATATTTCTATTCAGACTGTTCTGGAAATGAGAGCTCAGAAATGATCAATTGTTATGTTTTCCCCTCAGTTGAAGGGTTTGATTTGATTTATACAGGTTTATTATTATTGAAACAACCTGTTTTTTTATGACAAGAAGAAATATGTTATGTTTTAAAGTTGTTTGTTTTTTATGAACTAAGTATGTGACTTTAACATGGTAGATATTTGAATGGTAGATACTTTATTTGATTAGTTGATTGATAATTATCTTAATTACATCTGTTTACTAGTGTATTTAAGCATTGTTAGTTGGTTTTATGACATTCTGATGAAATCTGTTGTGTTTTGAATGAAAACACTTAATGTTTGTATTAAAGGAGAAAATTCAGCTGAGTTCATGCTTTAAATGTCTTATTTCCAAGTTTCCACCTGAGTTAAATGCCCAGTTATTGGCTATTAATATGATATGGTTGCTAAAAGGTCCAGGGCCATGCCCATGAGGTGCCCTCTGTCTGGCCTGTACCAGACCAGGTCCCTGTCTTCAACTTCTTTGTGCCTGAGCACTAGCAGACCCAGGTGAGGTGAAAATTTGGCTATCTACTTACTGATATATCTTTTTACCCTTTCAGTAGTGGCCATGTTCTCAGCCTGCTACAAGACCAGGTGCCCTGGGATTTCTGCCTAGTCCAGTAGGGCCCCCAGACAAATTTGTTTTACCCATTGCAGGTACCTGAGTATTTCAGAGAAAATACACTTTTTGTTTACATCTCCTAGATCATTACCCCCAGAATAAATCACCAGCACCACAGGAGGTAAGTTATGTACTCTGACTATTTGATGTATTTGAAGCAGCAGTTAAGGACAGATATCTCATTTTGGCCATGCCAGTATAATTTCAAACTCCTTGAATCTAGCCCCATCTGAGAATCTCTGGACTAGATTGTAATTTTCCTGGCAACCTAATAGATAACAAGAATTACTGAGCAAGAAAATGCATTGAGGACTTGCAAAGAGAGAGATAAAAAAGGCACAATTAGCTTCATGCCACTGCCTAGGGAAAACTAAGGCCCAACCCTGCTGTTGCATCCATGGCTACTCTCAGGTCCTATTTTTCTTGTTAACCTTCCTTTTTTGTATTGCTTTTGCTCTGATTGCCCAACAGATACCATTGAGTATACAATCATGCAGTTGGACAAGTCATCTTGTTCCTTTGCTGCTGCAGTATCACTTGATGTCCATTTGCTAGATGGTCCATCTTGGATGAGCACATTCAGTATAGGATAGTGTGCCTTGTAAATTAAGATCATTCCATTCAAGACCTTCAGCATAGCTTGTTCCCCAAGTCTTCAGTACCACATTATTAATCTTGAAGGCCACATTGTACAGCACTAGAAATAAACAAATTCCAAGAGCATACTGATAGTAAGTCCCTAAAGTGATGTGCAACTCTTTTACCAGGATGAATAGGATAAGTTATATTGTGCTACACTAGACACTTTATTACCCCTGCAATCTCTACAGGCAAACCACAATCATGTTGATCTCCACATTCAAAAGTTTAAGCTGTGCTGTGCTACCAGTCCCAGGCAATTAAGTTATATTGTGCTACACAACACTCTTTATCACCCCTGCATCCTCTACAGGTGAACTACAACCTTGCTGATCTCCACATTCAAAACATTAAGTTGCACTGTCTGTGTTACCAGTCACAGACAATTAAGTTATGTACATGCCTTTTTGTTGTTAAAGTCAAAATGTAACTTTTGCAGCCCTTGGCCTCTGCTGCCCATCACCAGGCTGCAGAAGTACTCAGCATCCGTCGTTGTGGTAATATATCCCCTGTTCAGCTCTGACCCCATACTTTTCTTATTGTACCTGCTTACACTCTTAAGATGCTATATTTCTGATAATTTTCTGCCTCCTGTTCACCCCACTTTCCATATCTAGTCCACCAACTTTTGTCTCTCCTTCCTTTTACCCTATAACGCCTTAGCCTCGCTACTCCATATTAGCACTACTTTCTCATATTTTCTAACAGTTCTGTTCCCCCCTTCCTCTGCCCACTTAAGCTAAACACAAGGTTTCAACAACTTTTCTGGCTACAATTCACACTGTACATTTTATAATTTACAGAACTTACTGATTGTTCCTGATGAGTCCTCTTAGAGGTAGGTCCTACCTGATCTGCTCACTATGGTCAGGATCACTCTGCTCCCCTGCCCTGCCCCCATTCGCACCTACCCCCAGTTCACCTAAATGTAGTTTTAACCAAACCATTCCCACTTAGAATACCTGTCCAATCAGCAAACAAATCCCTTAACTACTATATGACATAATCATACAACTAACTCCTTTCAGTCCTAGCCTCTCCTATCTATCCATTACACATTATCATTCCAGCCCCTCCCATCTAACCCTTACTGACATAATCTAACAGGCATACTACCACTTAGCTACTTTTACCTTCCTCACTCATAATTAATCACCCTAAAAGTCTTCTGGTGACGCATATAACCTACTTCCTGTCTAAAGCTTTCACAGGTGTGCTAAATACAAAATAGTTTCTCTATTCCCTAAACAACTCACACACACTAAAATGTTATCTCTTTATGGCATATTACTCATTGTTCTCTCAACAACTTGCCCATCTCACAGCTTACCACTTTCATCTAGACACACCCCAAGCCAACCACAGAGCTACATCCACCAGCTTCCACCAAAACCGAACCATTCTTTTGGAAATATCACCAGCCATATTCATGACCACTTTCTTTGACCAAATGAATCACAAAATACCCCCACTTAAAAAATCTCCAAAAAACATCTCACTTGGGTATTACAAACACAGATCCAAACTCATTCACACTCTAATAAGCATAGTTAATAAACTTGTAATAAGTGCTAACATAAATCCAAATTCATCTCATGCCTAAACCCACCCTCAAATACAAAATACATTTAACCTACCTTGAAAAGGATCTGACTTGTTACATCTAAAGTTAAATCTCAGAAGTATTGTTAATAAGGTTCATGAGCTTCATGCTACCTTCTCTCTTTACTCTCCAGATATAGCCATTTTAACAGAGACTTGGCTGAAACCACATAGTGTAGATAATGAAATCACTCCTCCAGGCTATAACATACTTAGGGCAGATATAAAGGAGAAAAGAGATGTAGGAGTAGCCATAATATTTAAGAATACATTAATAATGCAACCACTAAATCTCAATATAACAATTTCTAACAACACTGAGATACTACTGACCAAATTACAAATCAACCCTAACAAGTATATAACCATAATAGCTATTTATATCCCACCAGGAAATAATGTTTCCACAACTGAGTACATCCTCCAATGTATTTCAAATGTCATTAGCCATGAAACCATCATCATGGGTGATTTCAGTACTGACTGGTTAATCTGTAACTCACAAAACCCCAACAATCATATCAAGCTCTATGGCTTCACACAAATTATCCAAAGTCCTACCAGAATAGACCAAAAATTGAATAGTCTACCCTAGACTGGACCCTGACTAACAAACCCTCCCACTTTCAAAACACTCACTGTCTACCTGATAGTCTTAGTGACCACATACCAACCTATCTACTAAGGCAACACATCAACCCTACTAAAAATACAATTTATCACCAAATCTATAATAAAAAAATGTCAAACCCCAAGATCTGATAAACACTCTAAAAATGTAACTGGACTCCTGTTAAGAATGTTCCCCTATATGCTGCTGTTGAACATTTTAATAATACTTTCCTTAACATTCTTAACAGAATGGCACCTCCCAGACAAGTCAGTGTAAAGGCAAACTATGCCCCATGGCTGACTAATGAAACAAGAACTCTCCTTAAGCTAAGAGACAAGACTCGGGCCTTATAGCATACCAACAAAAATCAACCTAAGCGCTTAGCATATCAACAAATCATGAATAAGGTGAAACACCAATCAAACTAGACAAAAGAATTGCTACCCTAACATACAACTGAAACATCAAAGAAAGCAACAAAAATTTTGGACCATAATCAAAAAGTCCTCCATCCTGGACAAGCTACAACCCCCCCCCCTCACTATACCAATAAACTCAGGCCATTGCAGAACAAGTCAATAACTATTTCACTGAAAGTATTACATCTCTAATCAAAAATAATTAACACTATCTAGCATTGACACCAAAGCCAACCAACAATAACAATGATACTTTCTCATTCCAACCGATCTCCACTAAAGCTGTAGAAAAACATCTAAGAAAACCCAAACCTACCACAATAACAGCCAATAACTTACCAGCTGAATTTCTAAAAATAGCATCAGAAGCCATTTCCTACCCTGTATCAATACTGATTAATTGGTCCATTACCGAACAACATGTCCCATCAATTTGGAAAATCTCACACATAATTCCCCCTACATAAAGGCAGAAAATCAGATAAACTCACAAATTATAGACCCATCACTATTCTTTCCCCACTATCTAAACTCTTAGAAAGGTGCATACATTTCCATCTTCTGCATTATCTCTTAATCAGTAACCTGCTGGCCAAATCACGGCACTGTTTCAGACCCTATCATAGCACCACTACTGCCCTCGTCAGCTTTATCAATGCCATAAACCAATACAGAAATGACGGGAAAATAGTTTCATCAGTTTTTTTAGATATGTCTAAGGCCTTTGATACAGTTTCCTACCACAACCTATTGACTGTTCTCACAAACCTAAAACTCAAGCCGTTCTGCTCTCTCCTTCTTTCAAAGTTACCTAACAGGCCATCAGCAGGCAGTGAAGTGGCTATAAAACCTCTCCCCCTACCACCAGTCACACTAGGAGTCTCAAATGGTTCCATTCTTGGACCTCTTTTTTTCAGTATTTTTACTAATGACCTTAATACTACCACCCCACTAGCTTCCATAATCCAATACGCAGACGACTCTATACTTATATGTGCAGCCATATACCATACCATACAACAGCTTCAAGACATCACATAAAAGTCCTTCACTGAAAATAAATCAAGCCTGTCTAACTCATAGCTCATACTTAGCCCCAACAAAACCAAACTTATGATCTTTCAACCCACCAGATCCTCAGCTCCCCCTCCCACCCTCTATATTACTACTATCAATAATACAAAAACTACTCCTGAGCCATAAACAAAACTACTAGGAGTTATAATTGATAATAAGCTGAGATTTGATTTACACATAGCACAAATAATTAAGAAAATACATAAAAACTGGGAACCCTATACAGAAATAAAAAAATTCCAACAGATAGTTCTACACACAGGACACACATTGCCTCACGCTAAAAAAAATCTCCTAGTTAGAACTACCATAACATCTAGCTTATAACCAGTTAACCATCGCTCATAAACTACATTATCAGCCTGAGGAAACTCCTGCTCTCCTAAACATAATACAACCTTATTCCAACAAATGTATGTTTCGCTCAACAAATAAATTGTTATTACAAGTTACCAAATCTACAAACATTGCAGGGGACTATCTATAGTCATGCCGTGTAACAAAAACCTGGAATACACTTCCTCACATTATTAGAACCACTATCAACTCAACTCAGTTTAAAAACTACCCAAACATTATTTATCAAACTCCTGGCCCTGCTCATGTAACAGTCCAGGCTAACTATGAATAACTATAACTATTTTCTCATTTACTCATAAAACTATCACATTAACATGTTATTAACTCACACACACACATTGTTCTTCCTATCCTACTTATCCATTACCTTACCTAACTAAATAGAAACATCTTATTCACTATCATCATCAAAAGCTCCTCTCTTCCTTCAGTTTTTCTCATCCTGACCTCCTTTCTTCCTCACTCCAGCTTTTTGTCCTCTTTTTTAATATAATTGAACAGAAAGTGATTACATAATAATTTTGCTTAGTCTAGTTTTTTTACTGATAACTGTAAATACAACTGTATAAATAAGATTCTAACATTCTACTGCCAAATGTAAGCCATGTGCTACAATATATGCTACTGGACTAGTCTTTCACTATATATTGGACATCTGTATTGTTGTAAAACCAAATAAACTTAGCCAATTCTATCTGATTATTATCTATTGTATAAGTACTTTAAATTATGATATCTCTGTCATGTCTTTTACCATTGTATACAAAGTATCATTATGTCTATGTTTTATGTATTGTTACTATGTGGAGCTTTACTTCGTGGGCCTCCCCTGAAAATGGGTTCTGCCCAGTCGGACTTTGCTGGTAAACAAATGCAAAATAAATAAAAAATAAATAAATAATAAATGAATCCTGCCACTGCAGTAATAGCTGCTAAGTGAAGGCGAGCAGTCAATACTTCATCTCTGTCTTTCCATCTGTAGGATAGGTAGCTCCATAGTAAGTTCCCCAATCATCTCTGCTCTTCTTCTGGGAGTTGCTAGACAAATGCTATAAAAACCTGCAGAACCCTCAAAGTCACTACTCTAGTGTAGATGTCTGTGCCAGCCTGCCTGCTGCCATACACCAGGGTTCCAAACCCTGGCTACATCTTTTCTCCACCTACTGCAGCTTCTAGGCCCAGTGCTCTGATCTATCATTGCTGCCAAGAAAAAAAGAAAAAAAAACATTTGCAGAGTCATTATGGTCCCCGAGTATGTAAATGTGGGTCCATGTTCAGCTACCGAATTTTAAAATAAGTGAACCGCAAATTATCGAATGGCAAAAAGCTAGCTGCAAATATAGCGAACACCACCAACTTCCAAAAAAACTTAATCAAATAGCTATAGTTGGACAACATCACACGTACTACTAACCAAGGTGGGGGGCTGCACCCCCCAACTATATATACCAACTCCGAGATCGCACTACAGTGGAGAATAGGTCAATTGTAAAAGGTTTCCCTTCACATACCTTATGCATCGCATTGCTTCCTGGTTGTTGGCTGACTATGGCCGTTCAATTAAGTTTTTTTTTAAGTTGTCAGTGTTCACTATATTTGCAGGTCGCTGTTTTCCATTTGATAATTCACAGTTCATGTTTTTTAAAATTTGGTAGCTGAACATGAACCCTGTAAATGTCTGCAAAATAAATACTGCAATACAGATCATGCAAAACCAGATGCCAAGGTGACCTATCAGATCTCATGTACATGTGTTTAAGGGCTGCTATGACTCTCTTGATTGTTTGAATGAAACCTAATTTAATGATTTATTAAGTGAATCTGACAAGTGCTTAAAGACCCCCAGATGAGCACAAGAACATATTGTCATTTTTGATCACATTCCCCTACTTGGCAGGTCACTGGGCCATAATCCATTTGCTTGCAAAGTGTGATCCCATGCTCACAGCTCCTGAAGTATGAATGTAAAATTTCAGGTCTCTGTAGCTGATCCAGTCTGTCTCCTAGAATGTATCCCATTAAAATGTTGCAGAAGCTAGTGCTATACATCATTATCTGCTTTCACCTTCTCTGTTACCCACACTATATGATGCTTTGCCTTCCCCACCTTTGAGAAGACAGGTTAAGAATCTAGTGAAAGTTCACCCTGGGACCACTGCCCTGCATGCAGATTTGAGCAACTCCAGCAGTTCCACTATCTTCCCTACCTTGGCCTTCGTTGATGACCTCGTCAGGTCTGTTTTGCCACACAACATTTGTGGCTTTTGTTTTGGCAAGCACACCATCTCCTTAATGATATCTATTTCTAGGCCTAAAAAGCTAACAGTCATGGCAAGCCCTTCCTCTTTTTCCTGAGCCAAGAGAATCCTCAAAGCCTGAAACTCCTCCACTCTTTCTTCATGTCCCTCTTGAAGGGTTCTATGATGAGGAAATTGTCCAAGTAATGCACTGCTTTTAGGGACTCTAAGCTCTAGTCTGGCAACGGAAAACATCCTCTAGTCAACCCAGTTAAGAAACATAAACTTTTTCGCATATATTTATTTATTAAGTTTAAACAGCACAGATACAATCTTTCCACTGATACTAAATCATTGCATGAGAATTAAAATATTAAAATATATTCCATTATAGTTTATACATTGTAATGACAAGACATTGATGTAATATTGTCTTTGTCTATTGAACTTGTGATATTTTAACAGCTTGATAAAGAAATACTCTGATAATAATAATAATTCTCACAATGATCTCTATGAGAATAAATAAAGAAAATAAAAAGACAGTTCGGCATCACCTATGTATAATGCATTAAGGCACTCACCTGGAGAGTCACCTGAATAAAATGAATAAAGACAGAGCAGTAAAATTATTAGCTACAAGTAAATCCCTAATCTACTGTGGACAGCACCCAGACTTCAGGATTATACCACTGATTTCTGTTGGCAATGCAAGGTAATATAAGAATGATGCTAATTATTGAAGTCTTTCACATGATTAGAACCTTAAATTTCTAATCTACTGATTACATGGAAATGAACTGTAGTTTCTGGGACCTGTGCTGAATCAGAGATCACATAGGTGTCTGATATAGGATGGTTGGTGAGTATATAGAGGTCATTGTTCTTATTAGGAACAGATGGAGCAGAATATAGATGATTCCAGGCTCCATACATAGCTTCCTTGGTGACATTTCAAGGAACAATGTCAAAAGGGTCCACATCCTTCTTGCCAACATACTGACTGAGACATTCCTGGAGGGAATGCAGAGGACCCATAACCCATTTCATAGATAACTTTGTCAGCCCAAGAGTTGGACAAAAAGAGAGATCATCTATGGGGACTTAAAGGAAGGGAGTACTCATTATCCTGTTCATCTTAGAAATAAGGACCTCTTTCTCCACATAATCCTTCTCCTATGACACAGTGAGTAAGGGAAGACAACAAACACAGATTGAACAGACTGAATGTTTTTTGGACGAGTGTCAGGGATCAGATTAGAGGTCCCTAGCACTCAAGGGAGAATTCCCTTGGGGTGGCTTTACCTTTGCAGATGCTTGCACTGGGCTAGACATTGGTTCATATGCCCTCATGTCCCAGTCCTACCAGATGAAAGACTTGTTGAACATCCCATATATAGTTTGTCACATGGGAAGAAAAATACTCAGTCCAATGCAAAAAAAAAACTGAATCAGCACCCTGGAATTTGAAACACTGCTTCATGGGAATAAACTGGGCATGCTCTGTGATGGGAAATATGGTGTAGACAGTCTGAGATATGTTTCTTAGAATGGGTTTCTATGATACACCTCTCATAGGCCTCACATTGTCATTTTATGAAGAGCACATGTTCCACCCCCTAACAACCAAGGGGAAGCTTGTGAGTCATGGGGTTTATAAATCTGCATAACAGACTACAGATGAGTTTGATGTCTAAAATGTGATGCCATCACCTTGTCATGTTGCTGTAACACCAGTCACACATAGTGCAAGGGACCCTCTTACCAGACCCTGGACACCATCAATAGCTGCCATCTTTAGAGAATTGAAGGAGGGTTAAAGTTTGTCCCATCTTCATCTTCAGGTTGCCAGTTAGATGTGCCTCAACTTAAGGGAGGAAGGCACATCATGTTCCTTGCCCAAGCAGAAAAAAAACATTGACATTATGAGTCCTGTTTCGTGATCTTGTCAACATATGAACATGTGGAAGCTTACATGTCTTCAGTTATTACATGTAGGGAACTTCAGGATGCTTGCTCAAATTCTGAATACTATAACTGTGACCTATAGCACAACTAAATTTGTAACTATAGTAGAATATGTACTAAACCTGACATCAGTATTTCAGAGTATCTCCCTTCCTCTGAGATACAGTGGAGGAGAAGACAAACAAGATGTTCTATGAGGTTTTTAACGTTAAGTGGTTCCAGAACCTATTAGAAGCAACAATAAAAAAGTGGTAGAAAAAGAGGATGCCCAATCTCAGCACTCTGATGACAGTGCCATCTTACAGAAGGAGAACATGGTGTTAAAAGGGAATCTGCTCAAGCAGGTGGTTGTACAATACAAAATTAAACTTAAGTTAATAGAACTGGAAAAAAGATCCCATAGGGATAACCTGAGTTTTAATTCTGTTCCTGCAAAAACTGTCAGAGACAATTGCAAGATGTTAATGACTAACTGAATATGTAGGTAAACTGATATACCTGTGGAGGAAATAAGATTTGAAAGGGCTCACAGGGCCTTTCTGCCAGGTGCAGTAAAGAGAAAAATGCCAAGACTGATTATGGTCAAGTTTCAAGTGTATGACCAGAAGGAGAACGTGCTTATGAAACTTTAGAGAAGGGGGGCAAGTGTTGAAAGTAGACAAATCCAGGGTTTTTTGGACAATGATTATTTCAGGGTAACCGGATTACGAGGATTAAGTTTTTTTCTAGTGATATGTGTATATATATATATATATATATATATATATATATATATATATAGGTAAAAAAGTCTGAGATTTAAGCTGTGTTGTCCAGCAACTCTGAGGATTTTTTCTCAAGAGGCACAAAAGCCTATATGGGGCAGAAGATGCGGACTTAGCGGACTTACAAGAGCCAGCTGAGTAGGAGCAGACTGCACAGGATGCGGGTGCCATGAGAAAAAAACAAAAACAGTTACAAAGACGGTCAGTTGATGCCAGTGAAACCTTTTCCTGCATTTCAATGGAAACTACTAGAAAGAAAAAGGGAATTAAAGGAGTACTCCAAGAGAATCAATGACTCCCTGTAGGTGTGTATTGCCCAGTCATGTAGTGCAGAATAGAAGAGTGAGGAATCATGAAAAGAGAATCAGAAAAGTGTGTATGGAGTGAATATAAACATTTGAAAGGCTAACGGATATAATTTTACTGCACTTCACTATAACTTAGGCCTTGTCTCTTGATCAGTTGGATAATATAAACTAGACTGATGCAAAGTTGTTATAATTTACTCATGACATTGGGTATAAATTATAATACTTATCATCAATGAAGTACGTTTCTTTTACTTAACTGCAAGCTTAGTTAAATACCAACACTGCTCAGCACTACTATAATAATTTGGAGTGAAGTTCACAAGTAACCATATTAGTGAAATCACCTGTATGTAAATACTTCAACATATTCTTAACTTTCAAAGGCAGTAACTACGTAGAAGAATAGCCGCCAACTCCGTAGTGAGTGCTAAAAATGTTTATTTCACTACAATTCAAAAACCAAAACCACGTAAAACATGAACGCCTTTGTAATAAATGTGCAAAAAACACTGCGTTTTCATCTGTTATTATGACTTCATCAGATGACCAGTATATTATCCAGAACAATTCATTTATATACTTTCTTTTAATTAGCTATCCAATAAAAACCTCAGTTAGTTAATTAAATGAATAAATAATTAGTTAAAATCCTGGTACTGATTTACCAAAAAGAAAATTACATCATCACTCAAGTTAAAACAAGGATTATTTTGACAGCTGGAAAGATCATATATTTATGATTAGAATCAAGATTAAAACTTACAATTGATGTGCACAAAACATTACCCATAAAATATTATATATATAATGTTATATATAAAGTCATTTGTTAAAAATGATTATAAATATAATATTATATATAAAATAATTTGTTAAAAACTATTTAAATTAATACATCAGGGGTGCCCTCTGGTGGCCAAACTAAATGATTTCACCTTATTGCTATAGTTTAGCTGATCTTAATTTTAGCAATGGTAAAATAGATATATTGTCATTCAAGCTTGGATATTTATCGGCATTCAATGTCAGTTGTACCATAGTTCTCTATATTCTATTTTATCCTCCCAGGGTCCACCCCTGATATCACATTTGATTTGTTCAACTATTAAAAATGTATATTTATATTCAGCACATATCTTACTATGTTTATATAGGGCGTTGCTTTCCTTTTTTGTCAATATATCACACATGTGCTCATAGATCCCTCTTTTTAATACTCTCTCCGTCTTGCCAATATAGAAGGATCCGCATTTTTCACAGAAGGCTAAATACACTATTCCTTTTGTTTCACAATTGAAATATTCTGGGCTATACACCCATCTTTTTCTACTTTCCAAGTAATAACCTTCTTTATTCAACACGTAACTACACTGACTGCAGCGCCCACATTTATATGTGCCTATTTTATTCCTCCTTTTATTATGGTAATGTTTGTTTTCTAAAATGTTACTTATACTTTGGGAATTCTTATAAATTATTTTTTTAGGTATTTTGGACAAATTTTCTATGTCCGTTAGGGATATAAATCTTTCCCATTCCTTAAAAAATATCTTTTTAATAACATTATTTAAGCCATTATACTCCAATATTAGTGCCTGCTGGAATTCCTCCCCATTACTGTTCTTATTATTTACATTACTTGTACATATTTCATTCCCTACCTGCTTATTATTATATATATAGGTGAAAATCTACCATTCCTTCCTATTTCTACCTCTCTTCTTATTTGTTTGATGAATTCCATGGGGTAGCCTCTTTCCATAAACATGTTCTCAAGCAATTCACATTCCTTCTGGAAATCTATATCAGAGCTTGTCATACGGCTTCCCCTAACAAATTACCCTTTAACTATATTTATTTTACAGTGCATAGGATGGGCACTCTGGAAGTGTAAATATGAATTACAGAAGTTTTTTTTTCTGTATATCTTAGTTTCAAATTTCTGTCCTTCCTTATACACTTCTAAATCCAAATATATTAATTTACTTTCAGAAATGTTATGAGTGAATTCCAAAAATTTAGTTGTTTCCCTCATATATGCTAGAAATTCACTCAATTTTTCTGTTCCCGCAGTCCAAAAAATGACTATGTCATAATAACAGACAAAAACGCAGTGTTTTTTGCACATTTATTACAAAGGCGTTCATGTTTTACGTGGTTTTGGTTTTTGAATTGTAGTGAAATAAACATTTTTAGCACTCACTACGGAGTTGGCGGCTATTCTACATAGTTACTGCCTTTGAGTGTTGTTCGGAGTTTATTAGCAGTATCTGGTTTTCATATTCTTAACTTTGCTGCGAGGCATGGACAGCTATTGAGATGCTTAATTTAAAAAGGGAGGAGGTGGAGATTTAAAGAAGGGTGGTCATAGTAGGAAAATCTGCTATCTCAAAGGAGTACAATGGAGAAAAATGGTGAGTGGTTAAAAGGATTGTAGCCTGTGCATGGGGTTCTTGTGTTATTTAATATGGGCGCATACATGTTTTAAGACTCAAAAAATCAAGTAAACCTTAGGTATATCAAATTCCAAACATGCAGATACTACAAGGAGTAATTTGTCAATGTCAATTATTAGTGAACTTGGGGAATATGAAAACAAAATTGGGCATGGATTTTTTTTTCATTACAGTGCAGGTCAAGGATTGAATCTTTTACCTGGTGATGTAGGAAAACTTGAAAGCTGAAAACTTAAATATTTTTAAAAAGATGTTGGTCTAGTGGAGTGGCGACAGAGTTTTCTGGACAGTTTCTTCATGGAATATGGCTTCTAGTGATGTCTTGTGAGGTTTTAGAGCATGATTGAAACATTGAAAGTCTGGCTTTCTGGTTTGTACAATCTGGTCCCAAATGGATAAAAAAATGAGGCTAGTTGACTAAAAGTGGTACTTTAAAATAGATTGACAGAAGAGGAATCTACAGGCTGGACAATATTACAAGAATGGGGGATGGCAAAAAATACATCCAATTGCTCAAAAACAAAAAATACAAAAAGGGCAGAAGCTGCAAAAAAGAGGGGCAGAGGTATGGCCACAGAGAAATAAAGACTTTGGTAGACAATACTTTCCCAGGAGTGGTAAGAACAGAAGAGGAAACCTATTAGATGAAATAATGACACTAAGAAAGAAGGACAGGAAAAAAAGGAAAGTCAGTGCTGCCTCATAAGAGCCATTCTGAAACAGGTCATTAGTTTCATCAAGGAGTTCTGATACTGCGGGACTAGAACTTTATATTTCAAATAAGAGGATATGTTTGGAGGTCCAAGGCAGTAAAATGTTATACCAGAAGCTAGGTAATTAGGGAAATGGATGTTCAGTTTATTTATTTATTTTATTTATTTTACATTTGTTGACCAGGCTAGTCTAACTGGATATATGTCCATTTTCAGTAGAGGCTCGGGGAGAAAAGCTCCAAGCATTGGCAGTGACAAAGCATACAATATATACGAATAGTAAAATGAGTTACAGTACATTGTTTAAATTGTAGGTAAGATAAACTTGTATAGAGTCCTTTAGTAGGTTTAAGCTAAGATTAAATACAGAGAACAAACAACATTTGAGAGATAAAAATATATGGAGAATCCCATTTTTTTGTTTTTTTTAGTACCAAGAAGGAAACCTTATTACAGGTAGGCAATATAGAACAGTGGAGTAGAGAAGTATAGGGAGAGCAAGAAGGGGAAATGAGATATCAGTCAGGGTTAGAGCAGGGACAAAGCCAGTGAGTTTTAAGATATTCTTTAAGATGCTTTTTAAAAAGCAGTGTGGACACAAGGGTAGAAAGTTCACTAGGAAGCTGGTTCCAGGTTTATCACACTGTGTGGGTGAAAAGTGAGTCCCCAGTTTTGTTGTTGGATTTAATAGTGGAAATTAGAAGCTTATTAGCTGAGTGTAGTGTTGCAAGATTTTTATAGGGGGTAATCAGATTAGTGAGGATTGGGGTATTATTAGGGTGGTAAAGGATCTTTTGGGTGATAACAAGTTGTTGACAAAGTAGTTGGTTCTGCAGTTCTAAAAATCCCAGTTGTTTGAGGTTGTGACAGTGGTGAGTTCTAAAAGGGGTGCCAGTGGCAAATCTGGCTATGTTATTGTAACTAGTTGAAAGTTTGGAAAGGTTGTTTTTAGATAAATTGGTATATATTGCAGAAGCATAGAACAGGGTAGAGATCAGGTTGGTCTGGGCAATAGTAGTTCTGGCTATAGGGGTAAGGAAGGATTTGATTCTATAAAGGGTGCCTAGTTTTTTGTTGACAGACTTTATAGCAGTATTAATGTGGTCATCATAGCTAAGGTTGTTATCAATTGTTATTCCCAGGAGACGAGTTGTAGTGTCAGGGGATATGTTAATTCCATTGTTAGAGGTTACTGTGAAGCAAACTTGTGGTGACTTTTGAGTAGGAGCAAAGAGCAATAATTTTGTTTTTTTAGGGTTCAGAAGGAGGCAGTGTTGCATGAACCAATTTTCAACAATGTTAAATACTGTCTGGGTGAGGGTCTGGAGTGAGGTTATGGATTTGATTGAACATATTAAAGTAGAGTCATCTGCATATTATATGCAGGTGGCTTGAGGAATTTTGGCATGTAGGTCATTAATAAACATTGAAAAGAGAAGAGGGCCTAAAATAGAGCCTTGTGGTACTCCAATGTTCACAGGGAGGGGTGTAGAAAGATTATTATCCCAAAGCACTGCTTGCTATCTGTTTTCTAAATAAGATTTAAACCAGCATAATGCTTGTGTGTCAAGTGACTGGGCTTTTAGTACATCAGTAAGCATGTGATGGTTAACCATATCAAAGGCTTTTGAAAGGTCAATAAATAGTGCAGAGGAAAGAGTTATCGTTGCAATTTTTGTTTATACAGTCAGAAAAGGATAGCAGGGCAGTTGTTGTGCTATGGAATGGTCTAAAGCCATGCTGGCAGTTGGCAAGTAAATTATTATGGAGAAGGTGGTCAAGTAGTTGTCTGTGGATGCATTTTTTCATTATTTTAGCTATTGGAGAGAGTAAGGCGATTGGCCACAAGTTGGAAAGCTCAGTAGATGTCCCACCTTTATGTAGAGGGATGATGTAGGAGACTTTCCATATGGTGCTTTCTAAAATTGTTCTATTTATAAGGATGGAAATGGGATAGGCAATGGCTTTAGCTGCAATTTGCAGGTATTCAGCTTGAAGACAGTCTGCAGAAGGTGTGCATGGTTTGAGTTTTTGAAGGAGGTTGCAAATGACGGATGTAGGTACAGGTTGTATATGAAAGGTTGGAGCTGGACTATTAGTGGTATTTAATGGGGAAGTGGTAATAGGTGGTAATGTATTAGCTAGGGTTTGAATGGCTTCAGTAAAATAGTTATTAAAGGCATCAGGAATTTGGTTAGAGTTATTATGGTTGACTCCTGATGGGGCAGGAGTTTTAGAGTGCCCTGGCTAAAGTAGTTTGTTAATGCCTGACCAGAACTTTTGTGGATTTTGTTGGTGGGTTTGTTAGAGGTGAAGGTAATAGTTTGTTTTTGTCTCGCAGAATGTCTTTTTTGGTGGCATTTCTTAACTGTTTAAAGTAAAGGTGATCTGATGGACTTTTAGAGACTCTCTATTTGGCCCAAATTTTATTTCTTAGGAGGATCTTTTACCTAGTTTGTTTTGTGAGCCGATGGACAATTTTGGTCCTTATTTGGGAAGAGTGATAGGGGGCATGGTAATCTAGGATTTGTAGGAATGTAGTATTAAAGTAGGTCACTGCTTCATCAAGTTGAAGATGATACATTGGTGATCAGTCACATGCTTTCAGTTAATTTTGGAAGCTCTCTGGATGAAAGTGCTTTTTTAGAACGGGAAGCTTTAAAAATATTAGTATTAGGGCTATGAATTCTTTGTTTAATAATATAGGTTAGCGCATGGTCACTGATATCATCTGGAAGGGTTCCTGGTTTATAAGTATCAAGATGGCTGTTTAGAAGGATCCAGTCTAGGGTAGTTTACTTACTGCTTGGTTTATGGATTCTAATAGGAGTGGTTATTATTTGTGAGAATCCGTAAAGATTTATGTGATTGATAAGATTAGGGGAGCTACATTAGTGAATGTTTTAATGACAGGATCAGTAAAGATAGATTTTACAGACATTGCTAGCAAGTATAATAATTGGGTCTACTTCACTATACCAAATTTTCACATAACCGAAAATCAAAAGATCAAGATGAGAAGAGCAGAATTTCACAACATTGAACCTTTAGATTGCCAAAATTCAGATCAACAAAACACCAGCTGTGCATGTCACACACCATTCGGAGCATCTGAATGGAAATTGTGGTACAGTGAGGGTCGGGAAATGTACCCCTTTCCTCATTGTAATATGATCTCAGAGTTGTTATATATAATTTGCAGGGGGGGGGGTGGTGCAGGGGGGGGCTTGCCCCCTGCAAAAAATATAACAAAAGGTAGATTTTAGTGTTGACGATGCAGCTGGTGCTTTGTTGTTCTGAATTTCGGCAATGCAAAGTTTTCGTGTTGTGTGATTTCACTCTTCTGGTCTTGTTCTTTTGATTTTTGGTTATGTGAAAACTCGATAGAATGAAGTAGACCCAGTAACTGGGCTTGGTTAGAATACATATGTTTCTGTGGAGTACAGTAGCATAAATCAAAATCTCATTAGGCATCTGATAATTCTATCAGGTCGTGCAATGATAATTTTGCAACTTAATAGAATATGCCAATCTGTGGAGTTAATTCCCTGATATTACATGGAGCATTTACTGAGAAGAGAGAGATTCTGACTATGGTCTAAGGACCTCCTGACCAAAAATCTGTGACATTTGTAACAAGCTATAAGTGATAGGGTAAAGGTATGGGAGGAGTTTAATACCAACTTTAGATGTAAAGTGATAATGAAAGAAAGAGAAGAATGGATGAATATGAGTAAGGACTATGCAGAAGAATTAGATGCAATAAAGTGTGGTGGTAAGAGAAATCAGGGTGGGTTACTGTGCAAGTGACTAAGCAGTTAAAGAGGGCTAAGGGAAGAGTAAAAGGATGTTTGACTAACTTAGATAAAGTCAGGAAAGTTGCACTCAAGAAACTTTTCTGTGTAACCTAAGGAGCACCAAGTTATTAGCACAAACTTTGAGAATGGAGAAAGCCCAGAAACAAGTGATCAAGTGAAAGATAAAAGCACAGAGAAATTACAAAATTATTTAGGAAAACTTCTAGAGATTTTCAGAAAATTCTATGCACAGTTGAGTACAGGTAATGAGATGGATGAATGACTAGAAAGGGAAACAGTAGTACTTCCAGGGAGAACTTGCTTTGAAAAACTGAAAAAAGAAGGTAGAAATTGATTGGAAATAACAGAGGTGGGAATCAGAAAGGCAATACAATAACAGGCAACATGGAGAACACAAGGAATTAACTGGATTACAATGGATATCTGGAAGCAAGGAGGGGAAAATAATTGATATATGGTATTTTATTTATGTATTTATATTTGTTTGCCAGGTAGTGCACTGATTTCAATGGACCTTTTGAAGGCATAGCTCAGGTGAATAGGATCACATAAGAAATTAATAAAACATCCGTACATATACCAACATATATGCTAAAAACAAATATATATCTAGATATACATATTTACAGATGCATATGTTATAAAATTTAGTTCAAGAAGCAGTTAATAATGTCAAAACGTGGTCTGAAAAAAGGAATTATGGATAGTAGAGCTTTATGGATAAGATGCCGCCATAATTTTGAGATGGTGTAAGCTACAGGAATAGCAGTATATCAATTATATAGAGAGGAATGAAGACGTTAGAAGGGGAAAGTAAGAAAAGTTGCAAGAACGGATACCATAGGAAGAAGACAGACAAAAGTCTTGAAAGGCAAGCAGAGTGAAAATGAGTAGAAAGGAGAAGTGTGAGAGGGATGCAAAGAGAAGTGGGAAGTTAGATGAATGGGAGGTTTGTGTAATGTGACCTGAGTGAGTGCAGCTGCACTTTGATTGGGTAAAGATGTGTTACTTGAGCTGTTGTCTAAAGTCAGAGTATTTTCAGACATCTCGGACTGTGAGAGGAATGGAGTCCCATAGTTTAGATGCTAGGAAAGAGAATGCATGCTCAGTGCAATCGAATTTACCTTTTGGCAATAGTAGGGTATGCGTAGTAGTACAGTTAGTAGGTATGATTTATTCAGCAGTATATTAAAGGGGGAAGTATACCACAATCCGAAAACAGCAATCATAGCAGTTATTTCTAAAGAGGGACAAGATTCATCAGACCTGGATTCTTATCAGCTCTTCAAAACATGCTTACAAATTGTTTATGATTATCATGGCTAGATGGTTGGCTCCTAAGCTTGTCAGACCGATGAGCCCTGATCAATATGGCGTTATTGAAGGAAGGCAAACCTTCAATAATATAAACAAGACCAAATTATTTAGCTATGGGCTGATAGGAATAAAGATGTGTTGCTTATGATTGGACTGGATGCAGTGAAAGTACTTGACAGAGTCAGCATGAATTTCTGCAACTAATGATGTTGCAGTTTGGTCTTCCCAAAAAATAGGTGGATTTAGTCATGAGAATGTATGACCAGGCAGAAGCACATATTAAATTGGTTAAATTGGAAGGGGCACTATCAAGAGCTTTTTGGTTTGCTAGATGGACCAGTGAGGGATGCCTTTCTTCACTGTTGTCTGCACTATATTTAGAGCCACTAGGAGCTAGGATATAACATTCCTCTATATGAGGCTACAGCTAGTATGCGAGGCAAGATAAAAATGGCATTCTTTGCATTTGATACATACCGTATTATATATCATGAACCTGAAACATGACATGATTGAGCTCTTTAAACTATTAACCAGGTAAAGCAACAAACACTAAGAAAACCAAAAAGCGGGTAGTCAAATAGCAGCCGAACAGACTTCAATATACAAACAAAACCATTTTTCAAGTAAACTCAGGTCTTTTAATAACAAATGAAGTTAAAATGTTTAAAGCGCTTTTTCATCAGGTAGTATATCTGACTTCCTCAGAACAATAAATAAGTGAAACAGTGAGAAGGGACTAATTATATAACACTTAATCACTTACGTCACAAATTGGACGATAACACATTGTTTAAAAACGTACTCATCCTGATCTAGGTAGAGTACCAAAATATACCTGCTAAACACACCAGCAAATTTAGTTATAGATACAAAGTATAATCGCAAAACCACATTAGACAGTGCACCAGTTAAAAACTTTTAAATAAGTTCAAATAAATAACAGTATTGTCCTAAAAGTAACTATGTAAAAATGGAAGTAAAAATAAAAAAAGTATATATAAATAAAACAGTATAACAAATCCAGTTACTCGAACTAATGTGTGATACAACAAAGAACTATTGACATTATTTACATTACCTTTTGAGACTTTTGAGTTTTAACAACTAGAAATAGAACAAGACTCATTAATTCCAGGATAGCTGTACGCGTTTAACCTAACCTGCCACATTAATTCAGCTTCTTCTAACCTAAGGGGTCTAGGCCCACCTCTACTACAAGCAGTAACGTGATCTAGTATTAGAAATTTAAAAGTGTGGTCACTGAAAGTTGAAACATGCTTAGCTAGAGCATTTTCAAGTTTATCTTATCTATTATACCAGATTCCTTGATGATATTTTTATACTGTTAGACGCTAATGCTGACACTAGCAGATCCCTCCTCCAACACTTTAACAACACGACAGGTTTCTTAGAGTTTACCTACACTTTCGATACTAATAGTATTTCATACCTGGACGTATTGTTGTTTAAGAGTTGTGTACATAACTGTTTTCTAGCTAAGATCTTCCGCAAGAAAACCTATTCTAATACTTTCTTGCACTTTACTAGTTGCCATCCTTTTTCACACAAAAAGTCTGTCATCAAAGGCCAACTTGTCAGAGCTGCCAGACTGGTTAGCTTAGACGTCGACTTTTTGGATGAATGTGAAGTACTTAGAAATATGTTCCTCTCACGTGGTTACCCTAATGATCTCTTGAATGACCTTATACAGGAAGTGACTGATAAAAGAAATCAATGTATCTATCAACCACTACTACCAAGTCTTGTTACTGAACCTATTGGTGGTTTGGATGAGACCATCGATTTTAATGGTACTCATTCTACCAACCAGGAAGGTTTAGACTCAGACCACCACACAAATCCAAATGTGAACTCTTTTATTACTACCTTCAGTATAGGAACTAATAGGTGTATAGATATCATTAATAAAAATTGGGACCTGTTTAAACTGTACCCTAACATCTACACGAAATTGGGTACTAGACCCCATGTCATGTTTAGAAAAGGGAAGAGCCTGAAAACCATCTTGGAGTGTAATGTATCCCCCACCACATGTAATGTGGGAATGTGGAAATGTCAAAACTGCAACTACTGCAAACATGTGGAGGAAGTCAGCCGAGTTGATCTGAATGGAGTTACATATAGATTAAAAGCTAAATTTAATTGTAACTCTACATTTGTCATTTACCTGGCTAGATGTGTATCCTGCCCCACATTCTATGTCGGTAAGACCGAAAGGAGGTTGAGGGACAGAATATACGAACATCTATATGCCATCAGAAAAGGTAAACTTGAAAATGCTCTAGCTAAGCATGTTTCAACTTTCAGTGACCACACTTTTAAATTTCTAATACTAGATCACGTTACTGCTTGTAGTAGAAGTGGGCCTAGACCCCTTAGGTTAGAAGAAGCTGAATTAATGTGGCAGGTTAGGTTAAACGCGTACAACTATCCTGGAATTAATGAGTCTTGTTCTATTTCTAGCTTGTTAAAACTCAAAAGGTAATGTAAATAATGTCAATAGTTCTTTGTTGTATCACACATTAGTTCGAGTAACTGGATTTGTTATACTGTTTTATTTATATATACTTTTTTTTATTTTTACTTCCATTTTTACATAGTTACTTTTAGGACAATACTGTTATTTATTTGAACTTATTTAAACAGTTTTTAACTGGTGCACTGTCTAATGTGGTTTTGCGATTATACTTTGTATCTATAACTAAATTTGCTGGTGTGTTTAGCAGGTATATTTTGTTACTCTACCTAGATCAGGATGAGTACGTTTTTAAACAATGTGTTATCGTCCAATTTGTGACGTAAGTGATTAAGTGTTATATAATTAACCCCTTCTCACTGTTTCACTTATTTATTGTTCTGAGGAAGTCAGATATACTGCCTGACGAAAAACCGCTTTAAACATTTTAACTTCATTTGTTATTAAAAGACCTGAGTTTACTTGAAAAATGGTTTCGTTTGTATATTGAAGTCTGTTCGGCTGCTATTTGACTACCCGCTTTTTGCTTTTCTTTAAACTATTAATGGAATAGAACAAGACAGCATGATATAACTTAAACGAAGGAAGACAAAGGCAGTACATATAAATTATACTCCAGCATTTCAATTAGATCAAGTGTAACCCTTTCGGTGGGGTCAAGAAAAGATTAAGTACTTAAGAATATGGATGATGAAAGAGGTGGTCAGGGCAGATGAGAGAGCTGGGGGAGATGGATCAGAAAATGGAAATTAACTAAAAGATTGGAGGCTATTCGATATGGATAAAGAAAGTAAAAAACAAGTGATTAAGATGTTAAATTCCCCTTGGTGTTATATGTGAATCTTACTTTGTAAAGCCAGATTAGAGACTGGACAAGAACAGAAAGTGAGATTAAATACTTTATTTTGAGCCGGAATAGCCCTAGAATGCAGTGGGAAATTTTGATTTTGTTCTATGATGTAGGGGAGCTTAGGCATGCCTGCCTTAAATCTTAATATTTGGTATCTGTAGTTAGATAAGTATATTTATTTTAATGGGAGGTATATATAAATAAATGAAAAAATGGTAAGTGGACAGACTAAAGCAAAGAGTGATCTGTCAAGACTAGGTGTTTGGATTCAGAGATACAAGCTATGGATAATGACAGGTACATAAATCATATGTCACAATTTCACTGCAGCAAATTATAAGATAGGATAGAGACAAGAAAGAGCTCTTTCTCTTAACACCTATAGGCACTGAAGTACCTCAGAGGGAGACAGAGGTCACGGAGTCAGCAGTAGACATATGGATTATCCCTGAGAAGGGAATGTAAATACTTGGAGCAAATAATAAATGTTGAGGGGAGAATGGGCCACAAAGAGGCAGAGGTGCAATATGACCTATCAGAGGTGGTGCAGAAGCATAATGGAACAGAACAGGTATAATGGCTACCAAGTTGGGACAAGCTAGTAGTAGAAATGAGAAATGGAGTGGTTACAAAGAAGAAATTATTTTCTATAGTGTATAAAGCTATAAGTGATAATTTTAAAGGAAAATTACACAAATAAAGATAGGAGTGGAATACGAGATTGAGGAGATAGTTACCTAAAGAAACAAGGGTAGAAATTTGCTTGGCACCTAAAGCTGTAATAAACTCAAGGAAATTCAGGATGAGTGAGTGAAAATGCCTCCATGCATACTTTTATACTCCAGGCAGATTGTGTAGGTTGCTCCCTATGATTGGAGGTGGGCTAAGGAAAAACCTGGAACATGTTTTCTGGAGCTGTCAGAAACTATAGAAACTTAAAGGAGACTTGAGAGAATTCTTAAGGATATACACACAATGTGGTATAGATATCTATAGAAAGTTAATGGTATTGATTTGAGATCTAAAGTTAGGTATACCCAAACAAATGCAACCTTTATATATGTTGATAGTATTGGCTGTGAAAAAAGCCATCACTCATAAATGGAAGAAATAGGATGGACCAGAATGGAAGAAGGCAATAAGACCCATGAATGAGAAGAAGGAGAAGAAGATGGAACTATATGCAAATTTTAGGAAGGTTGGAAAAAGGATTAGGAATAAATGGAGGGGTGAGACCTGGTGATTAAGTAGGTAAGAAGATAATGACAGGCAATTAAGTTTTAGACTTCATATCCTTAAGAAAATGCATGTTAATACAAAACTTGTTAATCAAGCAACTTTAAATGTTTATAAGAGCAGTATTTAAAATGTCTCCTTGATTTTAGCCATTTGTCCCCACATTACTTTTCTGTTTGTATAGAATTCTTTAGAGAAGAAGTTGAAAGCAAAGCCAGATCATGGCCAAATGGGACCTTAAGTAGGGTAATATCCCATAGCTTGGCAGTCTCGCCACAGTTACCAAAATACAGTTCAGTTGTGTCAGTGTGCATATCATTTATTTATTTACTTATACAATGATCGCAGTGATTTGGATTACATTTAAACAGTTATTTCAAATTTTACAGCAAAAACACTGACAACCATTTGCTAAACAAAACAGTCTAACACAGGAAACAGACTTAGCTTGAGCAAGAGAAAACTTCTCCTCCCGTGAAACTTAGATTTATTTAAAAAGCATCTGGCAAACCACTAAACTACAAGACATGTTGGAACTTATAGTCAAATAGTATACAGTAAAGCACTACTTTGCATCTAGCTGAAGGGTGCAGAAATTCAAAAGATAAATTTGCAGTGTGGCCCACTGGATGCAAGTGTCTCTTTTCAGGGCCAGCCACAGTACATAAATGAAGTCTGAGGGACTCAAACCCTACACTATAAAAGCAGCCTATAGCCTTAATCATCTGCACTACATACCAGGCAGACTGCAGCCCAACACAACACATTTCGCACCTGTGCACCTGAAAAAAAATCTAATTAAAATGTATTTACAGTTAAAGTGTAAACATTAAACTTACAGACTTCAGGCTGACTAGTTTATTTACAACCAAATAATAAACACAGTCAACAGTCAACAAAGCAAGTAAGCTAATGCTTATACCCAACAAAGATGGTCATATGATGATGCACGTTAACTACAATAAATTCTTTCCTTCACACTATAACTGCATTGAATTGCATGAACCAAGTATTTATGCACAGATGCAAACAACCATGTATTATATGACTGTACACCATAGGCATCTGTATGAAAAAAAGTGAATTAATTTATTCATAAATAATGGGCCAGAAAGGTATCTCTGATCACTGATGTGGAAACCATACAAATGAAGCTATTTCAGCACCACCTGCCCTTTCAACCTCTTAGCTCAAATCAGAGACAATGACCCAAAAATAAGAACCATATAGTTAGAAATTTGCTAGGATAAAAATGTTTTGCATTACCAAGCATTTTCAGAATGACACTAAGAATGAAACTCACGACTGTCATTAAGAATTTCAATCTACAGTAATTTGCAGAAAGTCACACATTTTATAAGGAATGAACACAATACCCTTCAACTTCTTTGGACAAGAATTCTAGACAAAGCCAAAAATAATGTGGGGACAAAAGCTTAAATATTAACCACTAATTACTCTTTCCTATATTTGTCCTGGAAGTGAAAGCCCATCCTGGGGTTGTAGGAGGACATTTCTGTGAAATCCATCTGAAGTAAGTATAAAATACATCTGTGAGGAGTAATGACAGTTTCCTGAGGCTTATTTATTTATTTATTGATTGATATTTGTTGACCGGGAAAGGCCACTGGGTCAGAAACCCATTTTCAGTGGATGCCCAGGGAGAAAAACTCCACAAGTGTTACAAGTAAAATTAGCATAACATGAGTAATCAAATATTACATGTATAAAAGGGAAAAAAAACATATACGATACTTGGACACAAAAATCACAGTCATCAAAAATAAACCACTGGTGGGCAAAAATAAATCTATCCCATGATGACAGTAAAATTGTGGGCTGAAGAGAGACTGACTGGAAGCGAACACTTAGTGAAGAGGACACAAATCTAAATCTCTCATGTGCTGATGTGAGACAGTAAATTAATTGGCTGAAAAGACACAGACTAGAAGCATGTTTTGATGCTGAAGAGACGCACTGAAAAAGTTGCTCAGAGAGGAGTAGATCAGACGCTGAAGGGACATACTAGAAACGCTGTTCACATAGCAGCTTGGGTAATCCTTTCTTTCTTTTAATCTTTATGGTCAGGCCGGGCCCCCCTGCCCCACTGGACCATAAGAAACTGCCTAGATTGCCTTGTACTGTATATGGCCCTGGCTGAGATGTATGTATAACACTGCTCTATTTGAACTATTGTGCATTGAATAAAAAGCCCATTAGCTAATTTCTCTCTTGTTATGATTATTTTGTCTTCTGTATATTAGTTGTACTTTGTTGTATGTTGATATTATATTATATTATATTATATTAATTGGCTTAACTTATTGTCTGTAGCTCCATTTGTCTTGTGGCCCAAGTCTTTGCTTAGGAAAAGATCAGTTTGGACTGGACAGCCTATGAAGTTAAAATACTTTAAGTAAGCAAGTAAAACAAATCTAGATCAAAGCAGTGCCCCAGTGAAAATGAATGCCTATGTTTCCTGATGACAGTATAAATGCCAGTATACCACTGTCAGATGGACTCTTGCAGCCTTTAACATAGTCCCTTTATTCTTTGAATCTATAAATTGTGGATGCAGTTTAGATGTGGTATCTGGGCTGGGATTAACAGCCATATTTATATCTTCTTGCAATGCTATGACACACTCAAACACCTCTGTATTTACATTCAAAAGCTTCAAAGTGTATTTTGCTATGGTAGCTGTTGGAAGATTGAGATATAAATACACACGGAGGTAGAAAGTTATTAAATAGTGCGAACAGTAAAAGTCCAAGGGCCTAGAATTCAGGAACTTCATGTACTTCTGTAGAGATTGTCTTGTGATGTGTTTACTATATAAAAATTCTGCTGTTTAGATAATTTGTTGTTTTCTGCTGTCATGAGGATGCAAAATCAATGCATCTGATTTATGCAAAGTAAGTGATTTAAAGTGTTAAATACCCTTTTTTTAGATAAGCCAAAGAACTGTACCAGATACTTTTCCTTTCTCTGTTGGTGGTAGGGGAAATATTTACTATAGGTATCAGTGTTCCAGTTATGTGTAAGAATGTTTAATAAAGCAAGGATGCATGTTATCTACATGCATAGAAATAGATTAAGAAAAGCCTAGTGTAAGGTTCTGAATGATTTCCTTAGACAGTCTAGTAAGACGGAATGTTTGCTCATTATACCTGGAAGTACATTGTTTAGTTGCTGAGGGTCATGGCATATTATAATGAAAACGTTACTGTGGTATTTCATTTGGTTTCAGGACTAAATATATATATATATTTATATATATATATATATATATATATATGTATATATATATATATATATATATATATATATATATATATATATATATTTCTTCATCTTCGATGCAATTTCTTTTTTCTTTCTTTTTTTGTGTTTTATTTGGTATTTACATACCCTACAAGCTAGCTAATGTGTCCATATTATGCTTTGGCAACAAAAGGAGCCACCACTGCTGGTCAGTTTTGTACCTAGGAAAGCTTGCCAGTTCAACATCTAAAAATAATTACTTCAGCTGAACATGAAATGGAAATTCATCATAAAAACACAATTCTTTGACAGCAGTGACAAATATTCTGAAATACTAATCCTTATCATATACATTAATGCTGCTATGAGTAATCAATGATGATTGGATAGTTTCAGTAAAGAACGTTCCCAGGGATTCTTGTCAATATAGCAACAGCCCTTTTGTTGCATACCATTTCAGTGAAAATATTTGCTCAAAAACACTTTCAACAAACCTTGTAACAAATATTTGTTTTTGCAGGGGGCAAGCCTCCTCCACCCCTGCCCATGTGGAGGAAACACCACATACCCCCAAATTTAAATATTCTTACTGTGATGTCACATGACTGTGGAGAAATGGGGATTCTCTACTATCACTGAAGACATCTTCAGTGAAACATTTTCACTGAAATGGCATTTAATGAAACTGTCATCCATAAAAACACACGTTTCCATTTTCAAGTACAAGAATAAAGTGATTTGAATAAGCAAAAGTATACACATCTTCCTTTGTTTTATATATTTCTTTAAAGTACAAAACAATCATGGTGGATTGGCAATGGAACTACCTGAGAATTTGACACCTGCATCAGTAGACCAGCTGTGGATGACTAATTATAAACCAGGAGATGTGTCAACTCATATTGGCTGGAATTAGAGATGTAGTGTAGATGTTATTGTCAAAATGTATATGCAGGGGTCAGCTAATTCCTAATCTACACCTACATCTGATGTGATCTGCAATGCATTCTCAGAAGTGGAAGAAGTGATGCTTGAAAGTTTTAAAACTATTATAGATTGTTTATTTATTCATTATTATATAATGTTAAGATTTTCATTGCTGACATGGTTTTCCTGAGTCTATATTATATTTTCGAAAGTTTCAAACATTGAACACCATATGGTCGACACAATATGAGTGATGTTTGAAATTTCGAAAATATAATAAAAAAATAAAAATAAAAAACTATACTTACCTAAATGCTGTAGGCAGGGGGGCAAGCCCCCATGCAGCCCCCACTCCCCCACTACTTAAATATTCCTACT
This sequence comes from Protopterus annectens, assembly GCF_019279795.1. Classification (NCBI taxonomy): domain Eukaryota; kingdom Metazoa; phylum Chordata; order Ceratodontiformes; family Protopteridae; genus Protopterus; species Protopterus annectens. The sequence continues at coordinate 3,995,001 of NC_056731.1, forward strand.
CCAAGATCACACAGCATTGAAGTAAAGGGAAAATATTCTTCAATAACACGATTCGCCATTTACAATTTTCGATCACACGATAGGAACCCAGTTTTCCCTTGTCATGAAGTTCTCCAGATTTGAATTCCAAAATAATTCTCATGTTAACAAATCTTCCCATTACTCACATATGAATAATGGTTTTGTCATGATGCTAGACATTAGCAGTATATCAGCATTTTTTTCTTGTAGTCGACACTGATCACAGAAGTCATATTTGTTGTTCTTAATAGGTGCTGTCTAGAGCAATGTCACAGACAGCACTGTGATGAAATCAAAATTAACCAGCCATTTATATGTGGTACCACATAGTTAGCTGTGCTTCTGCCAGTAAATCCCACCCATAGGGCTTATTAACATTTTAAGATCAGGCAGATAGCTCTACACTATAGCTAGTTCCATTGGCATAGAGAGATAAATCCCTGACTTTGACCCAGGTGACTGGTATACCTCTCAATTGTCCAGATTTTTGCAGAATGTCCAGATTTTGTTCTTGTATTTCTGGTCTGTTCCTCATAAAACTTGTGGTTTTAGTTAGTGAATTCAGTCTGGTAGTGAGGATTGAATTTACTGAATAATAACAGGCATTTGAATTTCAGAGTTCATATCCATTTAAAATGCATGGTAACACAAAACCTCTTAGTCTATCAACTTTCTCAGGTTATAAGAACAGTATTTGAAATGTATTCCTATTTTTGGGACTTTGTCCCCTCATTATTTTTGGATTTGTCCAGAGGTTTTATGTTATGAGGTTGAGAGGTATGGAGATTGGAGTTCTGTTAGTGACTTGGCTAAGTGATGTAGGTAGAATGGGAAAGGACAGGGGTACCCATCCCTGGAGGAGGGTGTGGATCAGGGCCATCTGCTGTCACAATCCTCTAGAAGAGGGGTAGCTCTACAAAGTATGTTCCTGTAGTGGGTGTTTGGCCATAAAGTTGCATACAAGATACTCTTCATCATTGGCGTATGTGAACATGAACTCACATGGTGGAAGGCGTAGTGACCCTCATGTTGGGGGCATAAATTCCATGGTCACAACTTAGGTGAAGGGCCTACAATACATCCCGTAGCTTCTAGAATATCACTTACGGCACAAATCTCCTCCATGGATGCCTACATGATGATCCTTTTGGATGGCCCCAGTCCGAATGCTAGGGATTCTCGGGGGGAGGGTGAATGGGTCTTTCTGGGTGTGATTTGATAATTGACATCCACTGGGGCAAAAACCATATAGAAAGGAGTATGTCTCTCCACTATAATCGTTTTATTCACAATGTATGACTGTTTAAAACCTGGAGAGCAAATAACATCAAGTCATATGGCTTACAAATATGTTTGAACTGTTTTCCTTCCAATTCTAATGTAATATTATCGTTGCGTGTTTTTGTATTTGTGACTAATACTAGTTCTCTACCATCTATGCATCATATTACTGCTTTAGCTTTGTAACTGCTATCACCTCATTCTCTCTTCTAGGTGTTGTCCACTGCATTGTGGCCCAATTTGTGGCTGAAATACATCTATGTTGGATTAGTCCACTAAATCAATTATAATTAAACAGATATGCACATACCAATGTATCATATAATCATATGATATAGATATCAATAAATGTAGTAATATACCTTAAATATGTCATGAGCTCCAATCCAGTAGGCTTCTCTCTTTCTATAATCTTACAATCTCCCCATCAAAGCAAAAATATAGTCATTTTCTTCAGGGCTATGGACTGATGCCAAATGAGACCCTATGTAGTTGGATTGACAGTAGAACTATGTAAAGAAAAACACTGGTAAACAGCTTTATAAGTTCATAAATCAAATTGTAATAATTATTACCAAATGGTGAATGGAAGTCACCTTGTTAAAATGATGGCCAAATGCTTAACAGATGCCAGTATGAATGGCTTAAGCTGGGAATATATAATCAAAATATTTAACTATAACAAATGCTAGTTTAGATAGAATTTCTGGTACAGCAATCATTTCCTAAATAAAACATATCCTGACTCAGTAAAAAAAAAAACATGCTCTAGCACAAGGTAATAACCTTTAATGTTTGGTACTCTGGCTAAGCAGTATTCTACAAAATCATTTCTTAAGTTGTAATATTTTATTCTCAGCATAATTCATCAGAAACAGTGCATAAAAACAATACCAAATCCAACAGGTAGAACTTGTAAGGTAGATGAAGACCGTTGCTGTCACTGTAAAACAAGCAGAAGCAATACTTTATAACCTTTAAAGTGATCTGGTCATGATGGCAGGTACTTGGCATCTAGTGAGTTAAGTGCCACTATGTACCTATGTTGCAATTTATATTTTCATTTGGGCCATTTTTTATTAAAAAGTTTCATAAACCTTTTATTAAGCCCTAGCCCAAATACATCTACCATGGTCCACCATGACGTTTCTGTAAGAAAAGTGAGCAATGCATCCATAGACTGTAATGGGTGCACCACCACTAATGTGCCCATTAAAGTCTATGTGCACACTTTGTGCTTTCACTGCCATGATGTCCTGACACTAAAGTTTACTGTTAAGTTCAGTGGCATGATCATAGTGCAAGTGGAGTTACAAAAAGTTTTTCCACCAGAAAAGGAGCTGCCAGACACCTTTCATAATGCTGCGGAAATGTTGTTCAGCACTTTTTGCACTTCCTTGTGTAGTACAAAGCTAAGGAATTTTTGATGACCAAATCACTTTAGAATATAAACAGCATATGGTAATGGAGTGTGTGCTAATGGCCTTAATAAAAGAATACTAAACATACTCAAGTGTGCTAGCTTGCATTGTATGTGAATTGTTTTTACTACTGTTTTTGCTACTTTTCTGTAAAAAAAAAAAAAAAAAACTGTAAGCCTGTTTCCTACCTTTCCTGTAACTAGTGTTTCAGATACAGATTTGTTGTATCCAGGACTGTATGCAAGCTTCTGAGCCCCCCCCCCCCCCAAGCTTTTCTGTGTTGGAGGGAAGCCTTCTAGTTTATCAGTGGGAGTGGTAAGCACTAGGTAGCCTGTCTACCACATAAGGAGTGATTCTGGCCCAGAAATTGTAGTTATTGGCTGTTTGGGCAATCTCTTCCATCTCTCTCAACTTTCTGATTTGAAAGCCTGCATTTGTTTCTGTCCTGTAACTCATCTAGTGCAGATACAGATTCTTAGTTTTAGCACTTAAATTTGCTTATTAATGCTCAGCACTTGTTCAGAACCTGTAAGTACTAAATAAGCTACTAATTACTATAGCACTCAACATTCCTCATTACCTAGAGGAAAACAGTTTTTGTACTTACTTTTCTCACTTGCTTAGAGAAAAACAGCTCTGCTACTCACTTTCCTCACTTATCTAGAGGAAAACAGTTTTTTATTCAGACATGTCCAAGGGTCAGCTCCCAGTGTTCTCTCCTGTCTATCTGATGAATCTGGGTATTTTGAGGCAATGTAGAAATTGCCTCATGTACACAGACAACCCTCTCATACCACCCAACACTACAACCTGTGAGAGATGCACTTATCTAGCCAAACTGGAAGTAAAGCTCCTTCCAACCAAGACTGAACTTGACAGTCATGAGGAGAAGGTAAACATTTGTACCACACCACACTCATCACATAGTCTCACTAAATCTACACCACCAAAATCCAAACATAGTAACACAAAAACATTTGCGGAGGCTCTCAATAATAATTTGTCTTAGCAACAGAGACCTCCAAAGCAGAAACGCAAGCAAACTCCATCCCCCAACACAACCCAAATGACACATATCCCACAGACTCAGTGTGCCACTCAACCACAGCCAATAAGGCAAAACAACGTACCCAACACACTAGTCATAGGTGACTCTATAGTCAGGCACACTGATGTCCCACTCACCAGGCTAAACAAGGAGAAGGTTACTGTCAGCTGCCTGTCAGGTGTCAGGATCTGCCACATAACCCATGCACTCAGGTCACTCCACAACAAGTACAAATATGACTGTCATTGTCCATGTTGGTGTGAATGACCTGAGACATACCTCCCCGGACTACATGAAAAAAGACATGGAAGAGCTCTCCGATCTTGTAGCCCAGGCAGGTATGACCCTAGCCCTAAGTAGCATTCTGCCATCACCCAGAATTATACCACAGTATAAGGACAAAATGATTGACTTCAACAATTGGCTAAGCTGATGGTGTCATTCTAAGGGGATCCAGTATTTGTCTGCTTGGGATGACGTGGTCGACAGACATAGAAGATATGGTAGGGAAGTATATCATAAGGGAGATGATAAAATAGGACCCATAGAAATAGAAGAAGAAATTAACCCACTAGAAGATGTTTATAAATATGAAGATGAGTTTCCCCCCTTAAGGAGGTCAGAAAGACTTATGAATAAACAAGGGAACAGACAAACAAATTTTCAATGGAGAGGGGGGAGAAGAGGAAGGGGGAAGTACTAACAATGCCTAACCTCCCTGAAACTTTAAAAATTACGAATGTGGGTAACAAGTGGTCTTTCAACAATTTTAACATTTATAATTTTAGTCATTTGGTTTTAAAGGAAGGACATTTTAGACTATTATCCAAAGGGTTGAAGTTTATACCTTACACCAAGGGGGATTTGGCAAAATCTCTCCTAGATATTAGGTTATTTTTAAGGAAAATAAATTTGAAAATATTATTTCCTAGTAACAAAACAGCCCCAGCCCCAATTTTAAGACGTAGAACTACCTATAACCCACCAATTCACCCCCAATTAAAGAATTTAGAGAGAATAATAGAAAAAGAAATTGGAAAAGAAAAAGATACTATTAAATATCAAAATAACTTGGGGACAGAAGAAAAGCAGTTGTTATATGAAATGAAAAATGACCCAAATTTAAGAGTTATGAAACCAGATAAAGGGGGTGGGGTGGTCATAATGGACAAAATTGAATATGATAGTAGGATGTATAACATTCTTTGGGACAACACAAAATATGAATCAGTCTCTAAAAACAAAATTAATATTGCCTATAACAAAATAGATGTAAATTTAAAAGATATGTTATATGAGGGGCTTATAGACCAAGAAATACACTTATTTTTGAAAGTGGAGAAACCAAAAATTCCTTCAATTTTTGGAATCCCAAAAATTCATAAAAGTGAGTTGGACCCCCCATTAAGACCAATAGTTTCAGCTGATGGATCCAAAACCCATCCACTAGCTAAATTTATAGACAATAAAGTTAAAAAATTATGGTTAGAAAAAGAACAAATTTTAAAAGACTCATGGGACTTATTAAAAGTCATTTCTAGTGTAAAAGGTTTGGACAATATTTTATTTGTCACTATAGATGTAATTGATCTTTTCTCGTCCATTCCATATAATGAAGGTACAGAAATGTTTGAGGAAATATTGTATGAAAGTAAAATTTTAACCAACAATGAAAAGCAGGTAAATGTATGGTTAATGGAAATGGTGTTAAAGAATAATTTCCTATATTTTAATGGAGAATTCTTTAGACAGAAGCAAGGAGTGGCCAAGGGAGCTGCATGTGCCCCAACCTACGCAAATTTAGTACTTGCCAAATGGGAAGAGAAACATGTACTAAATTCTCAATTTAATTCCCTTTGGGTGCTTTATCGTAGATTTTTGGATGATATAGTACTATTTTGGACTGGGGGGGGGAAGAAAAGCTTGATGAATTCATGATTTACCTTAACCAAACTACCAATTTTTTGAAGTTTACACATACAGTATCAAAAAATGTATTACAATATCTAGATTTGGAAATTTACAAACATGGAGAAAGTTTAGAAACAAAGGTATATAGAAAACCTACATACTGTAATATGTTTCTACACTATAATAGTGCACACCCCCTCCACTGTAAAAGGAACATCATAAAAGGACAATTTGTGAGGGGAAGTCGAATGACAAGTTGCCAAAAGGATTTCCTTAAAGAATGTGATCTATTAGAAAAAATGTTTAAAGATCGGGGATATCCACTAAAATTTATTAAGGAAATAAGACAGGAAATAGGAAGGGGTAGAGACATTAGATATACCCCATTGTAAAAATCACTGATCTAGAAAAGGAGCAATCTAAAGACAAAAGTGGAAACCAAGAGAATTTCCAACTAGCCTAACCTTAGAATACAATGCTACGAATAATAACATCAGAAGAATATTTTTCAAGGAATGGGGTAGATTTATTAATATAACTGATATAGAAAAAGTAGAAGGGATTTCGGCAAAAATAGTGTATAAAAATGCCCAAAGTATAAGAAACATTTTAAAAAGTAAGAAAAATATGGCTCCACAAGAGACAAAGAAGATGGGTACTTACAAGTGTGGTAGATGTGCCCAATGCCCATATATTTCAAACACTAATAGGTTATATATTGCAAGCAGGAATAGATTGATTAACAATAATAAGAATTATACAATTGTGAGTCTATGGGGCTAGTTTATATGGCTACCTGTGGGATCTGTGATTCCTTCTATATAGGGAAAACAGAAAGAAAACTCAAAAGAAGAATTTATGAGCACCTTATTGATATTAAGATTTGTAAGGACACTAATGCCTTATTCAAACATAGTAAGGAATGCACAGGAGCCACATTTAAATTCACAGTGTTAGAACACACTCAAAGAGATATAAGAGGGCCCCCTGGGAGGAAAAAGTAGAATATAGGGAGCTTTGGTGGCAGGTAACACTAGTAGCATACAACCCACCTGGGTTGAATGAGTATACAAGTATATTACCAATTCTGAAATTAAGGGCAGCTAAATTATAATAGCATGTTGTAACAAACATATAAAATTCATCTAGAAACAATTTTCGCAAATCCATTACATTTTATTTGTTATAAAGGTGTTTTTATAAATTTTACAAATATAAAAATGGGGTTTTATTTAATGCAAAGGGTATTTTTAAAGGTTTTTAATTTAGGTCTTATGACAATAATATGAATTTCCACTAGATGGCAATGTTTTATATTTATATTTTCATATTTACTTTTTGATTATATAAAGGAAATGAGTTTATATTAACATATAGAAAGATTTCATTTGTTTTAATATTGTATTAAATGAAGTGTTTTTAAGTGACAGGGAAGTATATTTATTTAAGGAAAGTATGTAAAGGAACCAAACTTTGTTAATTTATTCAGATCATGTTTATCAATTAAAGTCATTAGATAGACTATAAAAGGGAGTGTAAATTTAAGCAAAGGTTCATCTGATGAAGTCTGAGTTTAGCAGATGAAAACGCAAGTGGTTAATAGCGTTAATGTTTTATAATAGAACCTGTACAGCGAAACTACTTTACTGAGTGTATTGTGTCTTGGTAATTAAACGTTGGCCAGAAAGAATCATATTTGTCATTTATCTCTGTTTCTACATTGTGTTTTGGTTTTAAATAAGGAGAAGGTTTCTGTCAGCTGCCTGTCAGGTGTCAGGATCTGCCACATAACCCATGCACTCAGGTCACTCCACAACAAGTACAAATATGACTCTGTCATTGTCTATGTTGGTGTGAATGACCTGAGACATACCTCCCCGGACTACATGAAAAGAGACATGGAAGAGCTCTCCGATCTTGTAGCCCAGGCAGGTATGACCCTAGCCCTAAGTAGCATTCTGCCATTGCCCAGAATGATACCAGAGTATAAGGACAAAATGATTGACTTCAACAATTGGCTAAGCTGATGGTGTCATTCTAAGGGGATCCAGTATTTGTCTGCTTGGGATGACGTGGTCGACAGATCACGATGCTTTGCCACAGATGGCCTGCAACTGTCACCGCTGGGATTCCGGATACTGGCTAAGGCTCTTGCTGCCCCTATATTGCCTTTTTTAGGCAAGGTTCAAATGACAAATTGACCACTGTACCAGGAACAGGCAAGCAAAAACTGAGGGTAATGCTACTCAATGCTAGAAGTCTAAATCTCAAAATGCACTCACTCGAGGCACTCTTTAAAATGGAGAACATATCTGTGCAGTGACTGAGACCTGGTTCAAGGCTCCAGAGAGCACCCCTGCACTACCAGGCTATAACTCATACCACACTTTTCGGCCATGTAACCTGGACCGAAACACCAAAGGTGGAGGTGTGTCCATATTCATTAAGGATATCCACACCTCCAGGCTAGTTGCTCAGCATAATGCATCCAAGGTTATCCAAGTGCAACTAACTCTGGGAAAAACTGCAATCTAAATTGTCGCTTGCTACAGATCCCCCACCATGCCCAAGGATTCCCACTCCTCTTTTCTTGATGTACTGGAAAATATTAGGGTTCAACCAAACACCCTAATAATGGGCGACTTCAACTACCCCACCATTAACTGGGAAAACTACTCATGTACCAACTCCTTAGCTCAACACTTTCTGGAATTCATAAACTCCAGTGCCCTGGATCATCTTATCCGCACCCCACCTGGGGCAACAATATCCGAGACCTAGTCATTACCAACATGAGTGACCCGTGTTCCACACCTGAAGTCAACTCCTCGTTGGTCCGATCCAACCATAAGCTAATCACCCTTGATATCCACATCCTGCCCCCACCCCCCATTAAGGAAACCATGGTAAAAAATTTCTCCAAAGCCAACTTCATGCTTCTTAAGACAGAAGTGGGGAACTTCATGACACCCATGCAGATGGACAATACAGTTACAACTGCTGAATCCTACACAAATGCACTGTATAAGCACTTACACGAGTGCATGGATTGTGCTATCCCAACCAATACCAAGATGCTATCCTCCAAAAAAAGGAAGCCAATCTGGTGGTCCCCTGCCATAAACAAACTGTACAACAGAAGGAAGAAACTGTTGCAAAAGAAAGTAAAATCCCATGAGTGGAGGAGCTCCCTGGTCAGCCTCAGTAAGAAGCTGAGATCCCTTATAAGATCCTCCAAAGCTAGCTATGGAAACAAAATTGTCACTAATTCTAAGGACAACTACAAAGCATTCTATAGCTATGTCAAGAATCTCGATGGCAGCACCCAGATCTGCTCTGAGTTACAGCACAATGGCACGAAATTTACAGAACCAACCAACTGATATTGCCAACATCCTGGCAGATAGGTTCAGTGCTAACTTTACCCCCCCTCACCCCCTAAAGGGCCCATATCTATACAGGAATAATGCAGAGTCCCTGTAATCACAACTATGCAGGTAAAAGCTGCACTCTCTAAAGCCAAAAACACAGCATCCATGGGACCAGACAACATCCCAGGCTGCGTTTTACATGAACTTCAGAACGAACTGTCTCCCCACTTAAGCACCATGTTCAATAATAGCCTCACATCAGGCTTTGTACCCACTGAATGGTGCATAGCAACAGTTATCCCACTCCACAAAGGGGGAGCCACCACTGATCCCGGGAACTATCGACCTATTAGCCTGACGAGCCTGGTCTGCAAGGCCATGGAACGTATCATCATGGAACTCATAAACAAAGACATTGGTAACCTCCAATCGCTGGATCCCACCCAGTTCGGGTTTGTAAAAGGCAGATCATGCCTCCTGAACCTGATCAACTTCTTTGAGGCAGTCACCAAAGACATAGATGAGGGTAAGGTGGTTCACACAACGTATCTTGACCTCGCCAAGGCTTTCGACACAATCACCCATTCTGGAATTATAGCTAAACTCACTAAACTAGGTATAAATCCCTACATCACAAGATGGGTTGCCAACTGGCTCACTGACAGAAACCACACTGTAAAAGTTGCAGACTCCAAATCTGACCTCAAAGCAGTGACAAATGGAGTACCACAGGGTTCCGTCCTGGGACATCTCCTGTTTGGTATCTACTTCTCTGAAGTACAGGCTAACACAGAAGGCCTCTGGCTAATGAAGTTCACAGATGATTGCAAACTGGGAGCCATAGTCAAGTCCCCAAATAATGTGGATATCCTACAGAAGGGCCTCGCTGAGACAGATGCCTGGTGTCAGAGCCATGGTCTCAAGCTCAATGTCAAAAAGTGCAGTGTCATCCCCTTTGGTAAAAACTCTGTACCCATGAATTATCACATAGGCAGCAATCTACTTGACACTGAATGTGTGATAAGAGACCTTAGGACCCAGGTGGACAGTAGTCTCTCCTTTGATAGTCACATCACCACAGTAGTCAGAAAGTCTTTCTACATGGCACACCTCATCATAAAAGGCTTCTCATCCAGGAAAAAAGAGGTCATTGTTCCCCTCTACTTGACACTCATTAGACCCATTATAGAGTACAACGCCCCTTTTTGAATGTACCTCACAAGACATCTGCAGCAGCTGGAAAGGCCACAGAAGTATCACACAAAGAGGATTACTGGCCTCAAACAAATGCCCTACACTGATCGCCTCAAAAAACTCCAGCTTTACTCCGTAGCATATTGCCTACTGCGAGGTGATCTCTGCCTAACATATAAAGCTATGTCAAACCCAGAGCTGTTGGACATGCTACACCTAAAGAAATCCCAATCCCTCTGAGCTGCACGCTCTAGGGACCTAAACCTTGTCACCACAATAAACAGGACATGCTGGAGGGATAGATTCCTGTCCCAGAGACTTCCCATACTCTGGAACAGGCTACCCATCTATGTCAAGCAAAGTTCTTCATTAGCACTCTTCAAGAAAAATCTTGATGAGTGGATGGGAAATAGGAAATACACCCCGGGGATCACTTCTGTGTCTCTGCTTGACAGTGTCACAGGAAAATAACTTTCTTGGGTGGCATAAGCCAGGAAACCTTATTGGCTAGGCTTACGTAGGCCCTTGGGCTGACAGCCTAGTACCTACCCATGAACCTATGAACCTAAAGCTAAAGAATTACTTTAATAATGGAACAGGAAGTCAGGGATCCACCTACTCGGGATTATAAAGGATAGTCTAGCAAGTGGTAATGTGCATATTAAGAAGTAAATTACATTAAGGAGATTCAGCTTTTGTGGTAACATTATTTGTTTAAATTGTTCCATAAATCATATAGATATTTCTGTGAATGCTTCCTTTAAGAAAGTGCTTGTTTTATAAAAGCATGCCACAACTTTAAAATAAATCTCTGTCTTATTGCCCAGTGTTTGGCCACATAAGATTTACACAGGTTGCTATTATACAAACTAAGAATTTTCTGTCAAATTATATGAAATAGGTGTACCAAAATAAAGTATATACAATTCAGTAGCACTTTCGACAAGGAGAGAGCCCAGAAGGGAAGCCTGTTTCAGGAGTGCTGAGAAAAACACTTTTGACAGCAGAGTAAGTATACTATGTCCATTAGTGCACTGCGTAATTGTAGTTCTACCTGTAATGCGCGCACACACACACACACACACACACACACACACACACACACACACACACACACACACACACACACACACATATATCTATATATCTTCTTCTTTCTGCTTTTCCGGGTTAGGCGTCACCACAGCAGATCACCTGTTTTATATATATATATATATATATATATATATATATATATATACTGATTTGTTTTATTTGTTCACTGTTTTTACCTCATCTTCTACAGGTCCAGTTGAGGTGCAGCTTGAGGAGTGAAGGTAGTCACCTAGGTCTGAACCACCTGATGTATCTGGTACTGGCTTAGCAGTGGTCAGCAGGCCTGCCTCTCCAGAGGGGTGGAGGTCATCTTGCTGAAGGTGACCTGCAAAACATGATAGTGGCTTCTGTGGCCACCTCTTTGTGGAAAAAATGGCTGCTTCTCTTTTAAGATTGAGCTGGAAGGGTCCCCAATGGTCACCCGGCATTAAGGAGTGTTGAAGCTAGATGTATCCAAAGTATGACTGCAACAGGCACCATCGAGCACCTCTTTGCACAGATGGTAAAGTTGTACATCTGGCCTGCCCCAAGGATTGGAACAGTCTGTCCATGAAGTCAGCCATGGAGGTGACTGATGTCTGGGTGGGGTCTCCTCTAGGCTAGCCAGGCAGGCTCTCTGTACCCCAGCCTATACTCCATCCCAGTATTCCCTATCCCTTATGTCTCATTCCTCATACTGTTTGTAGTTTAAACTTCCCCATCAGCAGCTGTCCTTCCTTTGAATGTCTGCATCTTTTCCCATCCTGGTTTGTCCATATTGCCTTTGTCGGTCTCTATCTGTTTTCATGTTTCTTTGTCTGCCCCTGCTACCTTCCCTACTCACTTTTTTCTTCACACACATGCTCATTGTTACCTTTCCCATCTATCCTTTTTAAAAATATATAATTGGCACATGTCCCCAAAAATTCCCCTTTCCTCCCATACCTTATCATTCCTTATGTTTGCCTTTGTGGGTGTTCATCTGCTTGCTGTTTCCTCTTTTCCATCATTATTGTCTTCCACCCCCTCCCCATTTACATAGTGATCTGTATTGTCACTTTTTTGTACTGGCTCTCTGTGACAAATTCATGGTGTTAGAGTGGCTGCTATGAGGCACGTTTGCTGTAAATGTGGACTCTGTAGGTATGGGTTAACTAATTGGTAATGAAACTTGGCCAGAAATAAAAACAAAACAAATTCTAAAAATGGAAATGGGAAATATATGGAGTAGTGATTAGTTACTGACTCTATCATTAACTTCAGAGTTACTGACTGAGGCACAATTGCATAGTATCGGTAGACTTTTCAATTACAGTTAAACTATCATTTCACAAAAAATACTATTCTGGGGCTAGTCATTTGTGCCTTTTAAAAAAAATATCTGAAGTTTGATTAAGTAATTATTATGCATGCAGTCAAAAAACAGCCTATAAAGACTCACAGATTTGCCCTAGACCATGTGACAGCTCTTTATGAGACTTCCAGACCAAATTCAGCAGTTTAGTAAAAATCATGTTTTATTTATTAGTTTACGTTATTTTTTTTTCATTAACAAAAACAGCTGGCTTAGTGATACAGGGGTTAATGTTGCTGACACATGAGCTTGGTGCTTCATTTCATTTCCATCTAATGCATATCCACACACACACACACACACACACACACACACACACACACACACACACACACACACACACACACACACGCACACAGACACACACACACACACACACACACACACACACACACACACACACACACACACACACACACACACAGTGCCGCACATTAAATCAGTATTGGTAGAGTTATTTTAATAATTTGTTGTAGTATATTTTGCCAGGTGCAGTTATTTTAATAACTTAGGGAATGTGATAACAGATTTACTTGTATTTGACTGATAGGAAAATCAATATTTAAAATATCAGGGAGTTCAAATCCTAAAAAGGTATGCCTTCAGGCAAATTTCTCTACAATCATGGAATGCACTGCTGTTATCTATGTGTGTACATATTTATTAGAACCAAATCTGCCACCTTTTCTTGTGCCATAATAGAGGTTGTGCAGGGCTGGATAAGATGTAACCTTTTAAAATGTTTTTATGTACATTCTTAGTCCCTCTGATAGCTATTCCCTCTGAAAGCAGCACATTTTTTTACATCCTTAGTCCCCACCATTGATGAAAAGGAAGCACACTTCAAACAGGCCACTGCCAACTCTGATGCAGAGACAAGTACACACAAACATTATCATTCCTATCCATAAAGTTCTCAGTGCTATTTCATATTCATATCTGTTAATGGAGAATGTTGTGCATAACATTAGCACTGCACATATGTTGTCGAAGAACTGTGTCCACCCTACAGAGTCTCATATTATCATGACTGAATCCCTCAATTAATGTCAGACTATGCCATCTGGAGTCTTCCATGTCTCAATGAATGTCAGACTATGCCATCTGGAACTTTGTGCTCCTTTAGGCTAACCACTTCTTAGTGAACAAATGTAGACTAAGTGGGCAGGCAAAGAAGGTCCCCAAAATAAAACTTTCATCATGAACAATATGAAAGGAGCCTATTGGGGCTCATTCCTGGAACACGGTCTGTGTGCGATGGCCACTGATGATGGGCTAGAAGCAATATTCCAATGAAAATGAGTGCATGGAATCATCTTGTAGATGTACCACCAGAAAAGCAATAGTCAAGGGGTAAAGGCAGTGGGGCCTAAGTGGCACACAATAGCCGGAGAGATTTGGACAACTTAGACCATAGCAAAGGAAATGAGCTTTAGGGATAAATGGCATCGCCTCACTGGCAAGGAAGCAGCTTGGGCTGATGCAAGAGGTAGAAAAATGCTTGTTAGATACAGTCAGTCACCTCTGTGCACAGCAAAGGCTCAAGAGTAGGACTTCTTTGCCACTGCTAGTCTCTCCCTCTCTGTCTTTGTTCCTCTCTCTCTATCTGTTCCTCTCTCTCCCTCTCTCTCTGTCTCTCTCGCTGTGTCTCTCTTCCTCTCTCTCTTTTTCTGTTTCTGTGGCTGTCTGCCTCTCTCTCTCTTTCTCTCTCTTTCTGCTGTTCTGGAGTTGCTCCTCATAACATGCACTAGAAAAGTGTAGGGTTACTCATAAGACTCCATGTCTGTGCAGCTGAAGTTTTTTCACCGTGAACCAGACATTTGTCTCTGTATGGCTGAGGGTCACAGAGAGGATGACTTGGACAGTTGTCTATATTCAGCCTTCATTTTCAGTGTGTGTGTGTGTATGTGTGTGTGTGTGTGTGTGTGTGTGTGTGTGTGTGTGTGTGTGTGTGTGTGTGTGTGTGTGTGTGTGTGTGTAAGATCTCAAAAGTGTCCTACCTATTTAATCATCTTAACAAGAGAATTCAGTGTTTATAGCAGTAATGACATACAATAAAAAACACAGTTGAAATTTGATTGAAAAAAAAAGCCTTAATCACAACTAAACAGTGAGTGCAAATTATATTTATTAAATATCACTAAAATCCAAAGTAAAAGGTCACATAAAAAGGAATTCGTTTTTGATTCACTATAGTTCTTCCTCTGATTCCCTAAGACAAAACAATTGGTTCTTTATATGCCACCTTTGAAATGTTTTTACATTCCAGTCAGTTTCTAAAAACTCTAATACACCATTAAGATTCTGTAGTTCTTTAACTGATGGTATTAAACAAAAATGCATAAAACAGCATTAATAATACAACAATGCAGCACTTTGCAAGTAACTCCCAATGTCTGTCACTAACACGCTTATACTGCAATAAATGTAAATATACAATACATTTAATATAAATTGGTATAATGCACCATCATTAAATTAATGAAATTTAGGAATTTTAACAATCCGAAGGTTCTTTAACACACTTTACATTCATCGAGTTATTCCAAACATGCCTTTTTATGGCAGTTCAACACAAGTTCCACATTAATTTTTCTTGTAGCAAGCAATTTATTATGATAGTCTGTGATTTGCTACTTTCTGTCAATATTTACAATTCCCAGAATTTAAAGAGACCTCTTATTTCACAACCATTACTATGGGTAGCCAGAGCATTTGTAATATACGTTTGAAATTTTTTTTGGTTCTCCTCACTGTCAAATGCATGTAGCAATATAAATAATACCATAGATGTGAGCAATTGAAATATCTTCTGCATCACAATATACAAAATTAAGTTCTTGCAGTTGATGTGCTTACATGTGGAATAGTTCTTAGATGTAAATGTTCCTTTTTTATCAAACACAACTTCTTTGCAAACATGCTATTGTTTACTCACTAGGCTCTTATTATTCTATATGTAAGAGGTGGAATATCACTAGCTGCCTGAGCCAGTTGTTTGTTATTCAATAAAATGTTAATATAATGTGACAAATCCAGCCCTTCCCCTGAGTGTCACTTCTGCAGTGACAATCATCTCAAGCCAAGGTATACACCACCAGGTCACTAGCCCTGCAGTGGTAATTCATTCACACCAGTCACTTGTACACACACTCTCACCTATGGCCAATTTAGAGCATCCAGTCCACCTACTGCATGTCTTTGTAACATGGGAGGAAACCCATGTGATTGTAGGGAGGACATGCAGACTCTGCACAGAAGGCACCCCAGCTCAGAATCAAACAAGAGAGCCTCTTGCTGTGAGACGACAATGCTAACCGCTGCACCACTGCAGCCATGCATACCTATGCATATATATAAAATAGAGAGATACACACACACATGCATATGCTTGCATGCATAATATCTTACAGGAAATACTTGGTGTTAGTATATAGCAATGAAGAAGTGAATATATGTATATATATGTTTACAGTTAGGAGTATATGAGTTGCATTTGGATTAAAATTATTAATATATTATATGGTTCAAGAAGCAGCTTTCTAGGATTTACCCTATGTCACAGAACCATTTAAATACAGCTTCGGAGGATAGCTATTCTAATTACCTTACTTTGGAAAACAGGGAGGGTTTTCTTACTTCTAATATTTGGTAGACCTTGATTCCAGCATACTGACCTAAATTTAGAGAAACCCTTCTATTAAACATGGTTAAACCCAGACGGGGGTTAGTGCAAAAACAGAGGATTGTCACTGCTCCCTCTAAGGGAATACATGGATGCCTTAAGTGATAGCATGTATGAAGTAGTGGGCAGTATTGAAGGCTGAGCAATCTGAAAAACACTGTAATAAGTAGTAGAGAGTGGATCTATTTGTTGGAGGTATACGGGTAGCTCTTTCAAGCAGAAGAAAAATGGGTTCTAGAAGCAATCAAGAATGTAAATTGACATTTATAACAGGGAGATAGTTTTAGAAAACTAATGACTGATAAGAGATAGCGCATATCTGAATTTTGGAATAAAGGCATATTTAGATCATTCTTTTCCTGGGTCTGGAGTTAACAACTTGAGATTTTGTAGCAGAGCTCTAGTTGATGGGTTCATAGGTATATACTAGGCTAATGACCACCACGGACTTTATAAGCATAGGTGTGCAATCCAACCCAATTATGTTTCCATGTACTTTGGGTGTCTATTAGGAGGGATATGTTTGTTTAGAGGTAGTTAAGGACTTTGGGGGGTATGTTAGTTAGGTAATATTTGACTTACTGTCTGCCTCTGTCCATTAAAGACATGGAGGCCAGAACAAGAGTGAATTTATGATTTCCCATCTGGTGGTCAAGATTACATTTGAACTCTTCTTCACATGGAAAGGGAGCCTCTTTCATTGAGCAAGGATCCTTTGAGACATATATCAGTCTCGCCAGCATGTTCTATTTGTGTCGCAGTCAAAGTTTAAATCCTTAGATTTAGTGTTTCTAGTTCTGTTCATTTTTCAGATGTGCAAAAGATCCATCAGGGCTGAATCTGAGGATGCCTTTTATGCCAGGCATAGATCACGTCCCAGCCTCAGTATAGCCATTCACATGTTTGTACAGGGTTTCTGTGAACAGTTCTGCATAGGTTGCTATAATTCTGATGTTCAGGGGACAGTGAATTAAAAAAAATTGCTCAGAAGGATGCAGTTTGCTTTAGAATAGTTTCTAACTGTTACAGGTTTTGCAAGGTTTTCCGTGTTGATATTTATCTTAAAAAAGTGAGGATGTGACATGGGGGGGGGGGGGGGGGGATGTTGTGCAGCACTACTCCATGTTGGTGAGTACTAGGTCCAGAGTGTTTGGCCCTCTGGTTGGAGTGTGCACTATGTAAACCAGGGTATTTGTGTTAGTAAAGTCAAGGAAATGCTATGCCTGCAAGTTTGAGGCAGTGTATGTTTTCCAGTCTATAGAAGGGTACTTAAAGTGCCCCATGAATATGATGTTTGGTTGGATGGTGTGTGAATCCAGTAGGTCTATGTATGAGTTATGAGATTCTTAGGCTATAGATGGTGATCTATAGTTAGCTAGGATATGGTAGGGGACTTTATATGTGGCAACTTGCACATAGATGAACTCCGGGTAATCATCCTGTTTAACCAACCTGGAGGTATGTTTGTTTCTAATTGAAACACCTCTGGCTTTAAACGATGTCTGTGCTGCTATTGGTCTAAATGTGTAGAAGGCACTGTAAGCTTGCACTGCTAGATTACTTTGTGTGACTTTAAATAAGTCTTGCTGATGGTACAGATGTCTATATTCTCCAGAGTGAGGAGGGCTTGTAGGGTGTGGAGTTTCTTGTTGAGGCTCCTAGCATTGAGCAGTAATGCCATAATAGTAGTTTTAGGCTTTTTTTTTTTTTTTGCTATGTTGGAAGGTTTGCCATTTTGACTTTGTCCAAAAAAGGCACTAAGGAGGTAAATAAAGTTTTAGCTAATATCCGAAAACCTGGTGGGGAGGGGGCAGGTGCAGACAATCCTTGGCAAAGCAATGTGGTCTGTGAAATATGTCCTCCTATGCTGACAGATACTGAATTTCCCCTGGAATAACACCAGAAACTAAGACAATGTTTGAAATCAATCATTGTACCTTATCTACATTTTTTCAATGTGTTTTTTAATGAGATTGTGGTGCCAAGCAGTCAAGCATAAGGACCAGATGTTTTTGTCAGCATTGCTTGGTGAATGTTGTTGTCGAGGCTTAACAGTATGCTTCAGCTGTATTGGATTTGTACTGTGCCAGAGATCATGAATGCACTTTCTGAGGGTTGATAAACACTTTTCTGGATTTTATCCAGCAAAAAAGTGAAGTGTTTGCACTTTGTGGTCTAATTTACAGTTTCAGAAGTCATGTCTGAACTGATGAGAAGGACATTGTCAGTATACATAACAAAGTTAAGTGATATCACAGATGGCTTGATATCATAGAAGATGAAGAACAGGATGGGGCTTAAAACTGATCCTTGGGGAACCTCACAGGTAAAACAGCCAATATCAAAAATGTGTTTCCCCTACAGACTTTATAAGTTCAATTGTTGTGGTAGTTCTTGCACCAGATGATAACACAGTTTCTATAAATTGATTTTGAAGCAGAAGGTGTGCCTGACATTTTTAAAAACTTGAGTTAATCATATCAGTAAAATTTCTACTAGTTAGCAGGCCATTATTTTGTATTATTTTAAGCATTGATTGCAATCACATATACTGTTGCTCTTCAAACTAAACCCTGGCCAGAAACCGTATTGAGCATCTGTAAGGTGCCCCTATGTGTTTATATGATATAGTATCTGATAACAAATAAGCCTTACAAACATTTTAGTTACAGGACATAGGATTGTTGTTGGTCTGTACTCATCTGTTTGTGAAGGTGAGAACACCTTAGTGAGTAATACAATATAGGTTCATAGGTTCATAGGTGTGTATTAGGCTAATGGCTCTGGAGCCTTTACAAGCCTAGCCCATAGGATTATCCTGGCATCGTGCCACCCAACCTTAGTTCCTAGTGCCTCTGTTGAATAGAGCAACTGGAGTGATCCCTTGGGTGAATTTTCTATTTCCCATCCACTCATCAAGATTTCTCTTGAAGAGGGCCAGTGAGCTGCTCTGCTTGACATGTATGGGAAGTCTATTCCATAGCATGGGCAGTCTCTAGGTTATAGACCTGTCCCTCCAGCATGTCCTTGTGATTGTGGTAATGAGGTTGAGGTCTCTGGAGCATGTGGTGCAGAGGGATTGGGATTTCTTTAGATGTAGCATTTCTAACAGAGCTGGGTCAGACATGGCTTTGTAAGTCAAGCAGAGATCACCTCTAAGTAAGCAATATGAGACAGAGAATAGTTGGAGTTTTTTGAGTCTGTCCCTATAGGACAAGTGTTTAAGGCCTAGGATCCTCTTTGTGAGGTACTTTTGCAGTCTCTCCAGTTGTTGCATGTGTCTAGTGAGGTACATGCCAAATGAGGTGTTGTACTCAATTATTGGCCTAATGAGGGAAGAGTAGAGGGAGACAATGACCTCTTTCTTCCTGGATGCAAAACTCTTAGTAATGAGATGTGCCACATAGAAGGACTTTCTGACCACAGTGGCAATGTGGTGGTCAAAAGAGAGGTTGCTGTCAACCTGTGTTCCCAGATCTCTTACAACGCCGTCTGTGTTCAGTGGACTACCATCAATGTGGTATTCAAGGGAACTGGGTTTTTCCCAAAGGGGATGAAGACACATTTTTTGGCATTGAGCTTAAGGCCATGGTTCTGACACCAGTCGTTGGTCTCATTGTGGCCTTTCTGTAGGATGTCAGCATCACTTGGGGAGTTAATAATAGCTCCCAACTTGCAATCATCTGTGAACTTTGTCAGCCAGAGTCCCTTCGTGTTGGCCTGGACTTCAGAGAAGTAGATACCAAACAGGAGAGGACCCAGGACTGAACCTTGTGGGACTCCACTCGTAACTGGTCGGCAGTCTGACTTGGAGTCAGCTACTTTCACACTGTGGGTTCTATCTGTGAGCCAGTTTGCAACCCACCTAGTGATATAGGGGTTGATGCCTAGCTTAGTAAGTTTGTGGCCAGATCAAGGTAGGCTGTATGAACCACCTTACCTACATCCACAGCTCTGGTGACTGACTCAAAGAAGTCAACCAAGTTGAGCAGGCATGATCTACCCTTCACAAAACTAAACTGTGGTGTAGGATCCAGAGTTTGGAGAGTCCCTATATCCTTGTTTATTATGTCCATGATGATGCGTTCCATAGCTTTGCATATCAGACTCATCAGGCTAATGGGGCAA
Source organism: Protopterus annectens (assembly GCF_019279795.1). Lineage (NCBI taxonomy): Eukaryota > Metazoa > Chordata > Ceratodontiformes > Protopteridae > Protopterus > Protopterus annectens. The sequence continues at coordinate 4,015,489 of NC_056731.1, forward strand.
TAGTTCCTGGGGTCTCTAGTCACTCCTCCTTTGTGGAGCGGGACAACTGTAGCAGTGCACTATTCAATAGGGACAAAGCCTGAGGTGAGGCTGTGATTGAACAGGGCACACAGGTGAGGTGCCAGTTGACTCTGTAGTTCATGTAGAACACAGCCAGGGATACTGTCAGGTCTCATAGAAGCTGTATTCTTGGCCTTGGATAGTGCTGTTTTAACCTATGCAGCAGTAATACTGGGTGCCTGGCAATCTACTGGTATTGTGACTGGTCCTTTGGGGGAGGAGAGGGGTAAAGTTAGCACTGAATCTGTTAACCAGTATATTTGCAATATCTGTTGGCTCGGTATAGGAGATACCATTGTGCACTAGCTCAGAGCACATCTTGGTATTGCCATGGAGATTCTTTACATAACTATAGAAGGTCTTCTGTTTTCATAGCTGACTTTAGATGATTTGATGAGGAATCTCAACCTTTTGCTGAAGCTGATAAGGGAGTTTTTCCAGTCTTGGGACTTCACCTTATTCTGCATCAGTTTCCTCCTTCTGTTGTAGATTTTGTTTATGGCATGGGGACCACCAGATTGGCTTCCTTTTTTTTTTTGAGGAGAGCATCTTAGTTCTATTGGATATGGCGAGATCTATGCATTTGTGTAAATGTTCATACAGTGCACTGGTGTATGATATGGCGGTCATGCAACTATTCTCCATTTGCATGGGTGCCGTGAAGTTAGCCACCTCTGTTTTTAGGAGCCCAAAGTTAGCTTTGGAGAAGTTTTTCATGGTAGTTACCTTTGTTGGGGAGGTGGGAGGGATGTGGATTTCCAAGGTGATTAGCTTGTGATCGGATCTAACCAGGGAGGAGTTGACTATTGGTGTAGAGCAACAGTCGCCCATGTTAGTAATGGCCAGGTCAAGGATGTTGCTACCTCTCATGGGGGTAAGAATGAGTTGCTCCAGGGCATTGGAATTAATGAATTCCAGAAAGCACTGGGCAAGTGTATTGGTACATGAGTAGTTTTCCCAGTTAATGGAGGGGTAGTTGAAGTCACCCAGTATGAAAGTGTTAGGTTGGACCTTAATATTCTCCAGGGTGCTTAGGAATATGGAGTGTGAATCTTGGGACATGATTGGGGGCCTATAGCAGGCTATGACCTGAATTGCTGTCTTACCCAATGTTAGCTGCACCTGAAGTATCTCAGATGCGTTATGTTGGGCTACCAGTCTGGAGGTGTGTGCATCCTTTATGAATATGGAAACACCACCGCCTTTGGAGCTTCAGCCCAAGTTCTGGGGCCGAAAGGTGTGGAATGAGTTATAGCCTGGTAGTGTAGGGGTGGTTTCTGGTGCCTTGAACCAGGTCTCTGTTACATCACAAATGTCGATGTTCTCTATTTTAAGGAATACCTTGAGTGAGTGCATTTTGAGATTTAGACTTCTAGCGCTGAGCAGCATGACCCTCAAATTGCATTTGTTTGTAGCTGTTATGGTGGTAATTTGATCTTTGGAACACCACCTAAAAAGGCACTATAGGGGTGGCAAGAGCCTTGGCAGTATCTGGAACCCCAGGGGTGACAGATGCAGGCCATCTCTGGCAAAGCATTGAGGTCTGTCAATCATGCCATACCAGGCAGATACTGGATCCCCTTAGAATGACACCAGAAACTTAGCCAATTGTCAAAATCAATCATTTTCTACTTGTACTGTGGTATCATTCTGGGCGATGGTAGGATGCTGCTCATACCCACCTGGGCTACATAATCTGTGAGCTCCTCCATGTCTCTTTTCATGTAGTTCAGGGAGGTGCATCTCAGGTCATGCACACCCACATGTACAATGATATAGTCATATCTATACCTGTTGTTGAGGGACCTGAGTGCATACGTTATGTGGCAGTTCCTGGCGCCTCACAGGCAGCTGACTGTTACTTTCTCCTTATTCAACCTAGTAAGTGGAACATCAGTGTGCCTCACTATCAAGTCACCTATGACTAGTGTGTTGGACATGCTATTTTGCCTCAGGGACTTTGGTTGAGTGGCACACTGTTTATGAGAGTTATGTTCTCATGATTAGTGTTGTGTTGTGGTCGTCCAATGCGTTTCTGTCTTGGAGGTCTCTGCTGTTTGGTTAGATTTTTATTGAGAGCCTTCAAGAAGGTGGGTGTATGGTTTATGTTTTTATGTGAAGGCAATGCTGGTGTGTGTTCTGGAGGGCTATGTGTTCCATGTGATGTGGTGCAAGTGTTGATCTTCTCCTCTTGACCAGCTATTCCAGTCTTGGCTGGAGAGTGCGTGGCTTCTAATTTGGATATATAAGTGCATCTCTCACAAGTCTGAGTGTTGGGGGGGGGGTAAGAGGAGAGGGTTGTCAGTGTACATGAGGCAGTTGCTACATTGCCTCAGGATTCCCAAGTTCACCAGGTTAATAGGGGAAAGCACTGGAAACAGACCTTTAGACATGCCTAGAGGGGTGGGTATTAATAAGTACTAGAGCTGTTTCCTTGTAGAATAATTAGTGCTGGTAGCACTTTTGTGTACTACAATAATTGCTACAAGAAGTCTGGTAAAGTGTTAAACTAACAAGTGAAGATAACTAGCAGATCTAAGGGAAAAATTGAAGAACAGACTTTGGCACTGCTCAGAAGCTTACAAACAGTTCTGGATACAGCAACTCTGTATCTGAACTAGACTAATTACAGAAAAGGTGGGAAACAAATGCAAATGTGGGCTTTTATACCAGAAAGTTGAAAGAGATGGAAAAAACTGCCCAAACAGCCAATAAGCTACAGTTTCTGGGCCAGGAACCACTCCTCTTGTGATAGATAGGCTACCTAGTGCTTACCACTCCCACTGATAAGCTAGAAGGCTTCCCTCCAAAACAGAAAGGCTTGGGGGACTCAGAAGCTTACCAACAGTCCTGGATGCAGCAAATCTGTATCTGGACTAGACTAGTTACAGGAAAGGCAGGAAACTAGAGCAAATGTGGGCTTTTAAACCAGAAAGTTGAATGAGATGGAAAAACTGCCCAAATGGTCAATAAACTACAGTTTCTGGGCAAAAAAACACTCCTCTTGTGATAGATAGGCTACCTAGTACTTACCACTCCCACTGATAAGCTAGAAGGCTTCCTTCCAACACAGAAAGGCTTTGGGGGCTCAGAAGCTTACAAAGAGTCCTGGATACAGCAAATTTGTACCTGGACTAGACTAGTTACAGGAAAGGCGAGGAACAAACGCAAATGCAGGCTTTTAAACCAGAAAGTTGAAAGAGATGGAAAACTGCCCAAACGGCCAATAAACTACAATTTCTAGGCCAAACCCCACTCCTCTTGTGGTAGATAGGCTACCTAGTGCTTACCACTCCCACTGATAAGCTAGAAGGCTTCCTCCAACACGGAAAGGCTTGGGGGGCTCAGAAGCTTACCAACAGTCCTGGATACAGCAAGTTTGTATCTGGACTAGACTAGTTACAGGAAAGACAGGAAACAAGCTTAGAATTTTTTTTTTTACAGAAAAGCAGCTAAAATGGCAGTAAATACAATTCAAATGCAGTGCAGGCTAGCACACTTGAGTGTGCAGCGATATTATGGAAAATACAGTTTAAATAAATGCAATTAAATTAACAAATAACTAAAAACAAGCACAGAAGGCAGTAAATTAGAAATCTACTAACAAGCAGTAATAAGTGCAGAGTAAGAGTAACTGAACAGATAACAGCATGCAGAACAGCAAACTAAGTTACAATAAGAACAGCTGAATAAAGTATATATATATAAATATATATATATATATATATATATATATATATATTTTTTTTTTTTTTTTTTTTTGAGGGAGGGAACAGAGCAGGATTAAGAGGCTACAGAGGCTGTCATTCCCAAATGCTCTCTTTGTACACAGTTGATGCAGCTGAAGAGATGGGACTAGTAGGAGTGCCTGAAATCAGAATATGATCTCACTGTACTCACTTGAGTGAGCAAATGAGATAGGCCCAGAAGGCGTATCCAAATACAAATTTACAAGAGGGGAGGGCAATTTCTAAGCCACCAAGATTAACACCAAAACAAGAACAGGGAGAGAGCGTGGGGAACTAACTGTAGAGACACATAGACCACAATTTTCAATTCAATTAATAGTCAGTGAAAAATAAATAAATAAAATGCAGTACTGTATGAAAAAGTGCAGATAAAAGTATACTTAAATTTGCTTATATGTCCAGTTGACTGCAGGTAGATCTTAGCCAGCCAAAGCTCAGATATTCTAGCAGAAATAACACAAGATGCAACACTTATATGGCAAGACAAACCCTCTAGGCTAGGAGCTAAACAAAGAATATCAATGAAATGAAACTACCCCTTACTGCTACCAATGGCTAACTTCTAACAAGTTCTCTGTAGAGACATAGAGACCACAATTTTCAGTTCAATTAATATTCATGTGTTTAAATTGTAGAGGGAAATATACTGGTGGATAACAACAAAATGAAATAAATGTGACAATTGTTTAATGATACGAGCTTTTGCCATTTTCAGGAAACCTGAGTGTAGTTGTCTGAATTTACCTTTTGATTTTTTTTTCTAGCTTTTCAAAAATGTTTCTGATACTTTTTGGTTGGAAGGTGGCATTTTTGGTGAACCAAATGGATATATAATGTTTATTGTTTTATAAGCATTTTTATTAACTGTAGGGAGAATACAGGCAGCACCTATCTGCAGGTTATTCTTACTTTGTAAAGTTTGCTTTCACCTAGCTGGGGAATTGTAACTTCATTAGCTCTGCTGCTATCAGTTGCCCAGATGCTATTACTGCAGTTGGTTTTAAGTAATGGCTGTTCTGTGTGCCGTCACCAACGCTGGACTTCATGGAGGGCTTACCAATGTACATTACTAATGACCATGTGTATATGACAGTATACAGACCATTGTGACTGCTAAACTGCTTTTAATCACTTATGCTGTATTTATCATTTTATTTATATATTCTTTGTTTCTCAATTTAGTCCCACAGTGACCTCTTTTCAGGAAGGTAGAAGGTGGCATTTGTACCTCCTAGGGGAAATTTGGCCAGGCCGTCGGGGAACTTCATGTTTTCTTTTTGATAGGTATTGTGGGATTTATTTTACATACACTGAGCTACCACCATCACAGACAGATGGGGCCTCAGTTTACCATCTCATCTGATGGAAGACACACACAGGAGTGAGCTCTCCTTATGCTGCACTGCTATGTCAGTACTGGAAATCAATCCATACACCTGTGGTGGTAATAAAAACCACGGCCTTCTGATTATCCAGTCTCAAATGCAAGTATATCTGTTTTGCCACTGACACTGACTTTAGAGGTGATGATTGCCTTCCCCAAGCAGTGATTGTGTTTTTGAATGTGAAGTAGCTTTTATTGTATAATTTGTAATGGTAATGTGTAATGATGTTGAATCTTTAACACCCACCTAAATTACAAAAAAATCAGGCACAATAGGGTCTTATAATGTGTTATCTGAAGAATAATATTTCAGTCACTGCTGCTCATAATGGTAAGTTACAGTGTCAGTACTGGAGCATAAATAGAGACACTTGGTGTATGGAATAGAACCCACACCTCTCTGCTCCTCCAAACATTAGAGGTAAGTGTACTATCTGCTAAGTGATGGACACTATTAAACCAGTAAGTTTCATGTAAAAAAAGTGGTCTTGGTGGGTATCACGTCTTGGAGAAAAATGATCATTTCAACCATTTACTGGATAAAGTTTATGAGAAATTATAAGGAGAAGAGGAAAACTAAAGAGGGTAGACATTGCCAACAGGAATTAAATAAAAGGCAGCTAGTTATAAAGGTTATTTTGTGACATAGTAGGCTGCCATTAATTATCTAGGACTGACTAACTTAATTTCATTGTGTTTTGCTTCATACCAGTTGGTTAGCAGTTCTTTCTTATATGAATAACAAATACAAAAAGGAGATGTAGGCAAAATGATGAAAGCTAGTAACCACAATGAAATCTTGCCTAGGATACCATGATGGAAACCCGCAGTCCAAGTAACACAGTTTATTGGTAGAAATAACACAAAATAACGCTGAACAATCCACAATGCGTTTTCGATCAAACAATCTTCTTCAGCAAAAACTGGATCAAACAATCTTCTTCAGCAAAAACTGAAACACTGAATAGTGCTTCACTCCTGATTAAATACCCTGCCCTGTTGTCTGTCCAATTACACAAATTGCTAATTAGTTTAAAAACATCAACTAATTTAAAGTACCAGTATGAAAGAAAAATTTTGTTTTTAACTTAACACACTGTGTTTTAGTCAAATAGTTTTAAAATAAATAAATAATTGTTTACATAGTTAGAATATGAAATGACTTGAACATATTCTGATTAAAAAACATGTATAGTGTTGTAAAATTTCACATTAAAACCACTTTGTTGTTTAAAAACCTTTTTAAACTGATTTCTTCCAAGTTATATATATTAAATGTGATGAATGGTGACATCTGGTGGCTTTGTGATGTAAGTACAAGAGCTTTATAATTTTGCAGATCTAAGTTTTAGTACTGGCTTTATAGACAAATAATCATTCAAACCTGGAAATTTATTGGAATCCAGTACTATCTTTAACTTCATATAGGTGTTCATAAATGCGACATATTAGTTTCCTTTCTGTTTTTCCCACATAAAACGAGGTACAGAAATTATAGGTTGCAAGATATACAACACCATTGCTGTTGCAGTTAAATGTACCTCTGCTAGTGAGTGTTCTATTCCTAGCTTCCAAAAAAATCTCCTTTTTGTTGTTAATCCTGGGGCATTGGGAACAAAACCCACATTTGTATGTCCCCACACCCCGGGTGCCAGTTTTCTTGTCTTTAGGGCCCCCAAATACAAACATTTGTTTGAAATTGGTGTTCTTCCGATAAATAAATTTTAGTGGTCTTTGATTTTTGAAAGGTAAATCTGAAATTTGAACAAATCTTGACCATTCCTTAGATATAACTTGCCTAATCGGCCCTGAATCCCCCGTATAATCAAGTATATATGCTGTATCTAAAGAAGTGGTTTCTTTGGAGCCCAAATCGTTGGTTGTACTAGAGATGTTCTGTCCTAGAATAGGGGCAAATCTTTTATGCCTTTCTTGGACCACTTCGAGTAAGGCCTCATCAAGTAGTGGTCTTGGATAACCCCTATCCGTTAACATGTTGCAAACATTGTTACTTTCACTTGAAAATTCTGAGTCGTCTGAGGTCATTCGACTGACCCTAACAAGTTGTCCCTTCACTATGTTTTTCTTTTGAAAATAAGGGTGAGAACTTTGGTAGTGAAGGTAAGAATTTGAAAAGGTTTTCTTGCGATGTATACCTGAGGAAAATCCTGTAGCCTGCTTTTTAAGTATAATGTCCAAGTACACACATTGTTCCACATTTGCCTCAAATGTAAAATCCAAAAAGTTGGTGGTGTCTTTCAAATAATCCAAAAATTCATGGAATTTTTCCATTGTGTCTGTCCAAAATATACATATGTCGTCCAGGAATCTCTTGTACAAACACCAGCATTGGGTGTATGGACTGTTCAAAATGTATAATTTTTCCCACCTTTTCAAAACTATGTTGGCATATGTAGGTGCACATTTGGCACCCATGGCAACACCCTTCTTTTGTTTAAAAAATTCCCCTTGGAAGTACATGTAGTTGTTTTTTAAGATGGTTTCCATGAATAAAAGACAATTTGTAAAATCAAGATGTGACAAAGTGCCTTGGTCCAAAATCTCTTCTTCCAACCATAAAAGGCCTGTCTCGTGTGGGATGGAACCAAATAAATCCACTATGTCTAGGGTAATAAAAATAAGGTCCGGTGAAAATAATTCTGTTTTAACACTCCTTAGATTGAGATTATGGAAATTTTATGTGGGATTGTGCTTACATCTCTGATATCCATAAGAGATACTATGAGTTGCTGCAGATGGCATCTCCTAAACCTGCTGCTAGCCCTCCTGTTTTGACTACCTTGTTTGATGCTTTTTCCAATGCCTCTATAGAGCCCAATTCTCTGCAACCTGCTCCCAAGAAGCCTGGCAGGTTTTATAGGGTGCCTGAGGACTGTAGGCTTTTGTACAAATGTTCTGCTGCTGACCCCTCTTTGATGTCTGTAGCTTTTGACAAGCGATCTCAGTTGCTTCATTTACCCATGTCACTGCGTTCTGACAAGGACAGCAGAGGTATGGAAAGGCTGGGTAAGAGGGTTTACACTACTGCTACCCCAGCTTTTAGGGATATTAATTATCAGACCCATATGTATAGGAATGTGTGGGCTCTTCTTTCTCAGGACTGTCAACTTATTTCTGATCTCCCAGAGTCTGAGGGTAACATTTCTGCTCTTTCCTTGCTAGGGATTTCCTCTCAAGTGGGTTGTCATTCTATCAAGTGTAGTTATGATGCAGCAGATGCATCTCCTATGGCTGCTGCTTTTGGTTCAGTGATGAGGAGGTATTCTTGGCTTAGGCTTCAACTTTAATCTGATGATATTAAGGTTAAGTTGATGAATGCTCCTCTGGATAATAAACTTTTGTTTGGGGAAGCATCTGCTGATTTGTTTAAGTCCCTTCAGGATAAGGGGGATGCTTTACATGAGCTTAAATTGTGTTTGTTTCTCCTGTACCTAAATTTCAGAAAAACTATCCCAATAAGCCAGCCTTTGTTCATAGGCAGTCTCACACTTATACTAAAAGTAAAAAGAGTGTCAAGCAGGCTCCTTCTGCTAATGCCACTCAGACTTCAGGAATTCAGAACCCTTTCTTTCCTGATAAACCAGGTGTTGTATGACTATCTGTCTCTTTCAAGCCACATTCCTTTCTCTTCACCTTTCTCTTTCTCTTCCTGTTTGGCTTCAGATTACTCAGGATTTTGGATTCTGTCCATCATTCATCAGGGGTAATTCATGGTATGGAAAGCCTCTCTCCCTTTTTGGTGTTTTTCAGCCTCCTCAGGAACAACTTCCTTTTTTCCCAGAGGGTATTTGAGATCTTTTGACTCAGGGTACTATTCAAGAGGTACCTGTGTCCCAAAGGGGGAAGGAGTTTTACTCAAGAATATTTCTAGTGCCCAGAAAAGAGGGTACTTAGAGACCAAACCTAGACCTCTCTCATCTAAACATTTTTCTGAAGGTGCCCTCCTTTTGGATGTTGTCCCCTCAGACTCTGTTTCCTCTCTTGCTCCCTCAGGCTTATATGGTATCTCTGGATCTCAAGAATGATTATCTCCATATTCTGATTCATCCTCTTTTCAGGAATCTTTTGCATTTCTCTGCTGCTTCCTGGCATTTTCTGTTCTCTGCTTTGCCCTTTGGCCTTTCTACTGCCCAGGGTGTTCACCAAATGCCTTGCTCCTGTGATTGTTTTCTGCAGGTTGCAAGGGATCCAACTATTTCCTTACTTGGATGATCTACTGATTCAGGTTTCCTCTCCAGAGATCCTTTTGCAAAATCTTCATTTTGCCATTTCCCTCCTTCAGAGTCTGGGGTTCAGAATAAACTTCAAAAATTCTTCTCTGACTCCTTTTAAGGATCATGTTTTTTTCTCGGTTGCAGGATTCAGATGATGCCAATGCTGGCATCCCTGCCTCCTCCAAAGGCCTTAACTCTCATTTTTTTTCTTTCAAACTCTTCTTTCTCTGGCCTCCATTATAGCCAGAGAGTTTCTGAGAGCACTGAATTTCATGGCATCCACCATTCCAATGCTCCCTCTGGCCAAACTTCACATGAGAAAATTTCAGTGGTTTCTGAAGTCAGTGTGGCTTCAACATGCTCATCCTCTAGACTTTGTAGTTCCTCTTCTTCCTTATCTCAAGAAGGAACTTCAGTGGTGGATCCAGTAGTTGTATCTGAATCCAGAGCTTCCTTTTCATCCCTCTTTTCCCTCTCAGGAACTGTTCACAGATGCTCCAGATGTAGGATGGTGAGCAACTTTTAGCCCCATAAATGTACAGTGGGTGTGGTTGCCTCTTCAGCAGAAGGAGTACATCACTGTCAAAGAAATTAGATCTCTTATGCTGGCTCTTCAGGCCTTTCATCCACTTTTTTCTCTGGGGCCTCTTAAGGTCTTCACAGACAAAACCACAGTGATGTGGTAAATAAACAAACAGAGAGGAACAAGATCTTTCTTTTTTGCCAGTTGGCACTTCTGGTATGGAATTTTGCTGTCAAGTTTTCAGGCAGTTTAAATCCTTTCAGATCAGAACATTGTGGCAGACACTCTGAGCAGGTCCTTAACTCAATCCCACGAATGGACACTTCACAGGGATGTGTTTCTGGACATCGTCCACCAGTGGGGTAGTCTTCAAGTAGATCTATTTGCCTCCCCTCTGAACAGGCAACTTCCTCTGTTTTGTGCCAGAGTCCCAAGTCCTCTGGTTTGGAAGGTAGATGCCCTCCTTTTTTTGGTTCCCTATTAAGTAAGCGAATGCTTAATATAGCGAACGCTGCTTAGTTGACAGCTAAATGTCAAAACAGTAAAATCCCGAAGACACAGAACAACGATTTTTTTTTTCCCAGGAAAAAAAAATCACTGGGCCATTTTTGGGACTTTGCCATTTCCTGCACTGTGGTGCGATCTCGGAGTTTGTATATTTAAGTAGGGGGTGTGTGGGGGGAATAGCCCCCCACTTTATTTTGTGTTTGTTTGTTTGTTTTTTGTGGACCAGCAATTTTTTTCCCTGGGAAAAAAATTGCTGTTCCGTTTGTTTGGAATGTTGTTTTCACTTCTTTTGGGTCAGTTACACAGCATTCACTTTTTTAAGCATTTGCTGTTATAATATAGACTCTTATTTTCTTGGAATGGGATGATTCTTTATGCATTTTTTCCCCCTTCTTTTCATTCCAAAAGTCCTGTTCAAGATTCAATAGGACACTGCCAAAATCATGTTGATGACTCCCTTTTGGCGGTGATAGCACTGGTTCCCCCTACTGATACATCTATTCAAGGGCAATCATCACAAGTTATCTCACAAGGTGAATCTCCTCACACAACAGAAGGGATCGCTCATCCATCCACACCCATCGATGCTTCAACTGACACTGTGGGTGATAAGATTTTGATTCCTTATAGACACCTTTTTTTCTGAGGACATGCTGCAAATCCTGCTGGAGGCCTGGAAACCTACTACTAGGAAATCCTACTAACCCAAATGGAAGAAATTTGTTATTTGGTGTCTTTCTCATAACCTGGACCCACTTATTGTGGATGTTCCTTTGGTTTGCTCTTATTTGTGTGAGTTGCTCAATGCTGGTTTGGCCTATTCTTATATTAAGGCCCACTTATCAGCTATTTCTGCTTGTCTGCTTTTATCTCCTCCTTTAGCTTCTAGATTTGAGACTAAACAGTTTCTTCAAGACATCCTTAATATTAGACCTCCCAGGAAGCCTGTTCCTGCTCCCTGGGCTCTTAATTTTGTTTTGGAGAGTTTGATTCAGGCTCCCTTTCAACCTGATGATTCAGCTTCCTTGCAACATTGTTCTTGGAAGACAGTTCTTTTGTTAGCTCTTATTTCTGCCAGATGGGTGTCTGAGGTGCAGGCCATTATGGCTTGTCCTCCTTTTTTGATATTTCATAAGGACAGGTTGTTCTTGCATACTCATCTTTCTTTTATGCCTAAGGTGGTTAATGAGTTGTCACTTAATCAGTCTATTTATTTGCCCACTTTTTACACCCTCTCAGATTTTATTTGGATAAGACTAAGGGCATTAGAAAGTCTGATCAGTTGTTTTGTTTCTTTTCATCCTTGGTCTTTAGGATTAACTATATCCAAGCAAACTATTTCTTCTTGGATTTCAAAGGTTATTTCTTTTTGTTGCACTTTTCATGGCAAGAGCCTTCCTTCTTCTGTAAAGGCTCATTCTACTAGAGTTGTGCCTTCTTTTGGTACTTTTTTCAATGAGATAGATACTAATTCTATTCTTGAAGCAGCTACCTGGACTTCTCTGCATAGTTCTAGCAAGTACTACAGTTGGATGGTATCTCCAGTGCTATAACTGGTCTTGCTAGGGCCATTCTTCATGGCTTTTTAAAGAGCTCTACTGCTCCTTCCTCTTCCAAAGTTTCCACTTGAGTTTTGGCACTCTCCCATACATTAGGAATACTCCAGCTGTGAATGTAAGGGCATAGTAGAGTTATGTAAAACCCTACCATAAACATAGATTTCTTTGTCTTCATTGCTGCTGTATTCACTCCCTCCCTCCACCCCCATAGTCCATTTCCTTCCTGGATGTACAGGTTACCCTTTGGATTTCCTTAGACTGCTGTTTCTACTGGGGCAATCAGTTCTGAAGATGGTATGCCTGAACATCATCTTTATGTCCTACACTATGCCAGGAGCATGAGGATGACATTCAGTGCACCATAAAACAACAGTGGGCTTTGGTAGACTGGCCTATATGTTATGAATACTGCAGCAGTGAAGGCAAGGAAATCTACTGTTACGGAAATATTTTACACAACTGTGCTGTATGTATATATATATATATATATATATATATATATATATATATATATATATATATATATATATATATATATATATATATATATATATACATATATGTGTGTGTGTGTGTGTGTGTGTATGTGTGTGTGTGTGTGTGTGTGTGTGTGTGTGTGTGTGTGTATGATGGAAATCTAATACCTACAAGGCTATATATATATATATATATATATATATATATATATATATATATATATATATATATGTATATATATATATATATATATATATATATATATATATATATATATATATATATATATATATATATATATATATATATATATATATATATATATATATATACATCTGCTTATATATGCATATATACATACACACACACACACACACACACACACACACACACACACACACACACACACACACACACACACACACATTTTCCTCACTGTAGTGTGATTTTGGAGTTGGTATATTTAATAGCAGTGAGTGTGAGGGGTGCAAGCTACAGGTCCCTGTCTATGGCCCAGGATACTTATAGTTCTTATTTAAATGTCTTGGAGACACTCCCCATTCAACCCAATGCCATATTCATGGGTTACTTTAACTACCCACTACAAACTGGGAACTATACACAATCACAAATGTGTAGGCCTAGAAATTCCTGGATTTTGTCAACACAAATACCCTGGACCAGATGATCTGTATGCCCACTAGGGGCAAAAATATCCATGACCTAGTCCTTACAAACATGGGAGAATTCTGCAACCCCTATCCCCAGTTTAGTGTATTCACTGGTCAGGTCAGACCATAATGCTGTATCCTTTGAAATAAAAATAAAATCTGAGACCCCAGCAAATGTCTTATTATTGTGACACTCAGGCAAAATTCCAAGCCTCCCCCAAACCCTGAGAACACCACTGCCTATGTGGAATTGTTCACAGAAACCCTGTATAATTATGCTGACAGCTGCATTGAGGCAGCTGCACCTATCCGGAAAAAGCATATGAAAAACTCAGAAAACAAGCCAACCTGTTGGAATTCCAGCATTAATAGGCTGTATAACAAAAGAAAGAAAATAAGGGCAAAAAAAAAAAAAAAAAGGAATTGTGGTGCCCAACAAGGTGAACACTCCCTCATCAATCTAAACAAGCAACATACTGAGCTAATCAAGTCTAGCAAAGCTAAGTTTGAGGTAAATATAGCCTACTAGGACAAAGACAATCACAAGTCTTTGCTCAAATGGAGCCACCTCAAATGGGCTTTTCTCAAATGGAGACACCTATACAGAGCCAGCAAATAAAGCAAATCTACTGGAAAACACATTTAGCTCCAATCCCCCCAACACCTTTCTGGAAATACCCACGGCCATAATTCCTTAAACTTTTACTAATGAACATGTCCTCAATACATTCTTCAAGGCCAAAAGCATTGCACTAATAGGCCCCAATAATACTCCAGTATGCATCCTTAAAAGCACAGAGCAGGACCTATCAGGACCATTAGAATAACTATTTAACTGTAGCATCAGGGCAGGCTTTGTGCTAAGTGAATGAAGGAACAGCACCTGTCATCCTTCTGCACAACGGCAGGCCATCTACAGGCCCAATTAACAACAGAACTGTAGATCAATGGGTGTATGTTTCTTTAAGAAGCTATCTAAGGGCTTGCACAAGTGTATAAATACTGAGCATGTGCAAGTTTGACTGCCATTTTGTAGTAAGCTGTTGAGATGTAAGCATGTATGTGTGTAAGCTCTGTCAATCAGTTTGTTTATATTTATTGAGGCTGTTATCCATCCTGATGTGTTTCTATGTAATAAAGCATCTTAAACAGACTGCCCCACCTGCTTCGTTTTCAATGTACAAGGGGATGAGCGACATGGTGTCAGAAGCGGCATATCTAATGGCCAGAAAGACCTCCAGTTTCTCTAATTTGACTTCGAGAGGCATTCAGCTACAGTTAGAGGTATATACAGGAGTGGACCATCCTTTGCTGTGTGTATGATTCGCAAAACAGGTCAGAAATTAATTTCTCATGTTAAAACTTTCTCAAACTATTGCTTATTCACAAAATATGAAATGAAGCATACAGAATACTCTACATTATATTAAAATAAGTCAAAATGTCTGATATTGCTAGAAATATTCAAATTACTATGGAAAATGTTTGAAATAAAGTCTGAATTGCATAAAACAAATAAAGTGAATAAAATAAAGAGAAACAACTGCATTTTTCTCAAAGCACGCATTTTCGTATTTACTGAGGCTATCCAAGTTATCAGTAGTGTATGAAGTGTTCACATGTTTGTGCAGTGTTACAGTAAAGGTATTTCATAGAATACAGCCATTTCAAAGCATATTTCACAAAGAACAGTATTTTGAAGAGTTTATTGTGCATTTGTGTGTTACCACAAGCTGCAGAAAGGCAACTTGTTCATATATAATTACAAGGGCCATATTTTCAGTGTGTTTGGGCATACTTGTTGGCATGGCAGATGGCTTTCAAAAACCTGGTCCACTAGTTTTTGATAATAATATTGCAGAGAACTGGAGAGTGTTTGAGCAACAGTATAACATTTTCATACAGGATGCATTTTCTGATAAAGATGACTGTAGCATTTATTCTACTTAATTTAGCTGGGTCAGAAGCCATTGAAAGGGGACGTTCATTTGTGTATGCACCTGCTATCATTACTGGAGAGGGGAAACCATCTTATTGTTGTACCGGCTGGGTCAAGGGAAGACCCTGAGTGCTTAAAGCTTAAATTTAGAGAAATGTGTAACTCCCAGACCAACAATACAATGGGGAGGCACTTATTTTACACAAGGGATCAAAAGCCAGGTGAGACGTTTGCAGCATATATAACTGACTTGAGAAATAAGGCTAAAACATGCAAATTTGGTGATTTAAGAGATGAGTTGATAAAGGACAGACGTGTGTGGTATTAAGGATGATGCTGTGAGGAAGATTTTGCTTCGTGACAGTGATTTAACTTTGAATAAGGCCATTGGGATTTGTTGGATATATGAAAAGCACGCAAATATGCTTACAAATGAGAAAGGCATGTTTTCAGAAACTTTTAAGCCTCACGTTGATAGCATGCAGCACATGGTTAAAAGAAACAGGCTCAGGCACATGGCAGTTACTGTAGCCCCTGCAACACTCACAGGTAAACCCAAGAGCTTTCTAGCAAGTTTCAGAGTTCACACAGCCTCGAAGCATAAGAGTGAGTTAGCAAACTCAATGCATGGGCCCCAACCTAATTTCATTGTCAATTGTCATTATTGTGGTAATAGTAACGAATCTAAAAGTGAGAAATGCTTAGCTTTTGGTCAACAGTGCCACAATTGTAATAAATGGAATAATTTCAAAAGATTTTGTAAATCAAAGGGCACACATTCTTTCATTAAAAGGGAACATTTCAAGAAACTAGTTGATCAATTAGAAAGCAATCACTCTGGGTCAAGCCCTCATTCTTTTTATGTCAGTGGTGTGTCAGTGCTTAGTGAAACGGTTAATGCAGTTGATTTATGGGACAAGAATGAAGCATTTTGTACTGTCTGGATACATGGCAAACCCATAGAACCCAAAGCTGATACTGGTTCAAAGTGTAATGCTATGTCTGCAGAAACATTTGCTAGAGTATGTGCTGGTGAAAGGCTTGATTTGACAAAGTGTGTAAAGCTTGTTGTCTGTGGTGGTGAAGAGACTCACATGGAAGGCTCAGTAATGTCTTCATGTTACTCTGCTGTAAGAAGCTATGACTTATTATTTTATGTGGTCAAGAGGCACATCCAGTCATTATTATTAAGTCTCAGAGACACTTTGAAAATGGGACTGCTTTCATTTAACAAGAAAGTTCACCATGTTAGCTTGAAAGACCATTGCCGTAAGTTTGCCCAGTCTATTTTTTCTACCTATGCAGATCTTTTCAAAGACAAACTAGGCAAGCTTCCAGTTGTGTACTCCTTGAAGTTAGACCCAAATGTCAGTCCAGTTGTCAGGCCAGCCAGAAAAGTTCCAACAGCTATGCAGACCAGAGTTAAAGCCAAGCTAGACAAAATGGTGCAACAAGGTGTGATGTGTCCAGTCTCAGAACCAACAGAGTGGGTATCTTCCATGGGCGTAGCTCATAAGAAAGGCTCAGATAACATGAGAATTTGTATTGACCCACAAGATTTGAACAAAGCCTTGAAAAGATCTCATCATCCAATGTGCACAGTCAAAGAAGTTGCAGCTCTGATGCCAAATGCCACTGTTTTTTCTGTCTTAGATGCAAAGAGTTTTGGCAAATTGTGCTTGACATGAAATCTTCATTGCTGACTACTTTCAGTACTCTGTTTGAAAGGTACAGATTTCTGAGAATGCCTTTTGGGATAAATTCTGCAAGTGAAGTCTTTCAACATGCAATAGAACAAATTTATTTCTGGCTATCCATGTGCTATTATAGTAGACGACATACTGGTAGGAGGTAATGGTGAAGCAGAGCATGAAGGAAACCTCAGAACAATTCTGGAAAGGGCACGTCAAGTGAATCTTAAGCTCAATCCACAGAAATGCAAATTCAGGCTATGAGAAGTCACTTACATGGGTCATTTATTTACCATTTCAGGCCTACGACCAGACCTTTCTAAGAAAACAGACATTCTGGAGATGCCACCTCCAGACAATATTCAAGCCCTGCAATGTTTTCTTGGCATGGTCAACTACCTAGGCGAGTTAATTCCAGACTTGATTCAAATATCAGCACCACTCAGAGAGCTAACACAAAAAGATGTATCTTGGTCTTGTTTAGAACAGCACCAGAGGGCATTTGATGTCCTGAAACAGAGAACTGCCAGTCCACCTACTCTCAGATACTATGACGTCCTCAAGCCAGTTACTCTTTCATGTGATGCTTTGAAATTTGGTCTTGGTGCAGTCATTCTACAAGAGGGTCAACCAGTTACTTATGCATCCAGAACTCTTACCCAAGCTGAAATGCAGTATGCTCAGATAGAGAAAGAGCTTTTGGCAATTGTGTTTGTGTGTTTCAAGTTTCATGATTGTGTATGGTAGACCTATCCAGATCGAAACAGATCATCAACTTCTAGTCACTATTTTAAGAAAGCCTATGCATATAGCCCCAGCCAGATTGTAATGCATGATTCTGAGATTGCAAAAGTATCCTTTCAATCTTTCTACAAGAAAGGCAAACTTATTTATCTTGTTGATATGTTATCCAGGTCACCCAGAGGTATCACAGAACAGCATGAGAATGAAAGACTTGATTTTGAAGTCATGGAGGTGAGAAATGTTCTTCCACATGCCTTGATGAGCTCAGAGATCACACAGCCACAGATCCAGTTTTACAGAAGCTCAACTACTTCCTCAAAGAAGGATGGCCATCAAAGCAAGCTAGTTTACCTCCAGAAGTAAACCTTATTTTCCATACAGAGATAAGATTTTGTCAGACAATGGTATCATGAAATGTCCTAAGTTATTCTTTCCATGTCCTTGCAACAAGACTACATTACTATCTTACATCAAGGTCACCCAGGAGCAGACTCTACTAAAAGAAGGGTGAGAGGACTAGTATTTTGGCCTTCTATGTCTCAAGATATTGACAGAGTACTTTCATCTTGTTCTGTGTATAATAGTACAAAGCCACATCAACAGAAAGAACCACTTCAGTTAAACCAGATTCATGAACTACCTTGGTCGACAGTAGCCAGTGACATTTTCAATGGAATGGTCAACATTATTTAATGTTAGTAGGCTCTTATTCCAATTGGTTCAAGATTGACCAGCTTCCTAATCTAGCATCCAATACTGTCATTACTAAGATGAAGCATAATTTTGCAGTACATGGTAGCCCACACAAAGTTATTTCTGACAATTGCATGCAGTTTACAAGGCAAGTATTTAAAAGATTTGTTGAAGAGTGGGAGTTTACTCATGTCACGAGTAGCCTAGAGTATCCGCAGTCAAATGGTTTGGCAGAACTTGCAGTTCAAAGTGCAAAGCAGTTATTAGAGAAGTCAAAACGAGACAATAGTGATATTTTCCTAAATCTCCTGAATCTCAGAAATATTCCACATGATAAACATATTGGTTCACCTGCTCAGAGACTTCTGTCGAAACAAACCAGAACCACATTAACCATCAGTAGTCAATTGTTGGTTCCATGTGTCAAGAACAACAGCTCAGTGAAAGCCAATCTGTTGAAGCAGCATTTAACCCAGAAGTTCTATTATGATAAGACCTGCAAATGGCTCAATCCATTACAAGAGGGAGAAGTGGTAAGGATGCAAATGTCCAAAGGTTATGATTAGATTGGAGTCATGAAGAATATTTACTCAGAGCTGAGATTGTACATTATGGAATCACAAAAAGTAGAGTTTAGGTGGAATTGGCATCATTTGATACCAAGCCTATGCCACAGCATACAGCCTGTGAGAAACACTCTTTATCTTAGAGTGAGTTGTCCAGCGTTCCAGTTCCAGTGGAAGTTCCAGAGAGTATCTCCATTCCTGCAATGCATCCTGATGTTCCTGACACAAGTTGTTCACTGAAGAATGTCCCTGTTTCTAAACCCAGTCTTGATTGTTATGTTATGAGATCCAGTCGCATCTCCAGACCATGTTGCAGATACACGGCAACTTGGACATGAACATTGTGTTTGTTTCTAACTGTCTATATTGATGCATGTCTAACCACAATGTTATTTTGATAAGGGCAATCTTTTTTTATGAGGGAGGATGTAGATCAATGTGTGTATGTGTCTTTAAGAGGCTATCCAAGGGCTTGCACAAGTGTATAAATACTGTGCATGTGCAAGTCTGACTGGCATTTTGTAGTAAGCTGTTCAGATGTAAGCATGTATGTGTGTAAACTCTGTCTGTCAATCAGTTTGTTTATATTTATTGATGCTGTTATCCATTCTGATGTGTTTCTATGTAATAAATCATCTTAAATGAACTACCCCACCTGCTTCGTCTTCAATGTACAAGGGGACGAGTGACAAGACCCATAGGTCTGCCTAGTCTCATATGCAAGTTCATCGAAAAAAAATTATCATAGAAAAATAAACAATGACAATGGCAGCCTTCAATCACTGGATACAACTGTTTAGTTTTGCTAACAAAAGTTCATGTTTACTCATCTTTGTGGACTTATTTAAGAAGGTCACCAAAGTAATGGATGAGGTTAAATTTAAGAAGGTCATCAAAGCAATGGATGAGGGAAATAGTTACTAACTTGACCTGGCCAAAGCTTTCAACACAATACCCCACTCAGACATTGTTGACAAACTCACAAGATTAGGTATAAACTCCTATGTCAGCCACTGGCTAGATAGGGGGCTCACAGATAGGACCTAAAAGGTTAGGGTAGGAGAGTCTTCCTCCATAATGAGACCAGTCACTAGCAGAATCCCTCATGGCTTGGTGTTGGGGTCACCCCTTTTTAGCATGTATTTCTCTAAGGTCAAGCCCAATGTCAAGGGCCTCTGTTTGACTAAGTTTGCAGACTATTGCAGAATGGGTGTAGACACAGAATGCCCAAAATGACACAAATAACCTCGAAGAAGGCCTGACACAGACCAATAACTGGTGCCAGGGTTGCTGCCTAAAACTCAATACCAAGGGATGCATAATAATATCCTCTGGTAAGATGACTATCTCTGGAAACTACCACATTGACAATACACTCTAAAAAATAGACCCAGCAGTCAGAGATCCGGGACCACATGTAGACAATAACCTGGCCTTTGACCATAATGTGTCTATGGTGGTAAGGAAATCATTCTATGTTGTACAGCTTATAGGCAAGGGTATGGCATCTAGGTCCAAGGATGTCATTGTTCTACTGTACACAGCCCTTTCAGAGCAATCACTGAGTTTAATGCATCATCATTGATCATCGTCATCAACCCTCTTTTTCCCATTTCCTACATGGGTTCAGGGTATTGTGTTAACTGTTGCCATGTCTCTATTCAATGCCACACTCCTGTCTTCTTTGACACTCATGCCTTGACTGTTGCAGAACTTCTCTCACACAATCCATCCACCTCTTTTCTGGATTCTCTCATTTCCTCTTACTTTCTTCCTCTCTGTCCCAAATCTTCTTCTCCGGATTGTCTTCGGCTTTTCTGTACATGTACTTGAACCACCATGATCTGTTCTCTTTGATCTTTTCTGCAATTGTAGCTACTTTGGGTTCTGCTCTTATGTTCTTATTTCTTCATCTGTCCCACAGAGTGCATCCTACCACCCTTCTCAGGCATTTAATTTCCACCACCTCTAGCTTTCTCATCTGCTCTACCTTTACTGCCCAGATGTTTATACCATACAGTAGTACTGGTCAAACCTGTGTTTTATACACCTTACTTTTTAGCTTCTTTGGTATTCTTCTGTCATACACTACACCTGATACTCTATGCCAGTTGGCTGCAGCCCCCACTGATTCTAGCTTTGACCTCTTCATTCGGACTTCTCTTCTCCTCAACTACCCCTCCCAAATACTTGAATCTATTAACCTGCTCCACTATTTTCCTTATATCTCAGTTTTCAACTTCTTCTGATCACCTGTCTCTAAAAAAAAAAAAAAAAAAAAAAAAAATGATGTCCCATACATAACTCTCTGCTTCACCTATGTATGTGTATTACCAGGCTGTTTTGGCCCACTTGGTCATCCTACAAAGTGTGTTATTTTCTCGCACTATTTAATATGCTATGATCCAAACAATTTCAAATTATAACTATAACCATTTTTACTTTGAGAAAAAGTTGAGAGATCTGGTCTTATGCCACTATCCTACCGCCATCCTGATCATTCTTGTATTGCTCACCCAGTGCCGTGCCCTCTGCTTCCTTCCCATTTTCATTTCTATTCTGTCTTTCCATTTCTAACCAACACACCTCACACATAGCAGCAAACGGCTTGTAGACAGAAATAGCTATTTCTGTAGTTATCCATTGCATGACACTTGGCATAGAGCAGCATCGCCTCAGCATATGGCAAAAACTAAGAACATTCCTATGCATGCTGTAAGGCTTTGCCATCAGACATGCAAATAAGCTTAGCATCCGTGAGCATCAGTTAGCAATTCTACCATAAAATAATAAAAGCAATATACAGTAATACTATTCTCTGTAACTGCTTTCATGGCTCAACTTATGGGTGGTGTGACAAGTCCTGTCTAGTGTACTGCATGCAAGGATTTAATCCACGGAGGGCAGGATGTGGTCTGACCTTTTTCTCATCAGTGTGCAACTATCAGTGGTGGCTAATGACTTCATATCAAAGGGGGGGGAGGCTGCAGGAGACAGCTGAAAGGGTAGGGCCATCTAGAAAGGGGCAAAGCTATGTCACAATGGGATCAACACTGACCATGCTTGCCAATTTACCTAAAATAAGTGCTCAGTCACTTTTGCACATGTGAATATTTTATCAACAAATACTAGAAGTACCCCCTTCCCAACTGCCTACCAAAAGTACCTGGTTTAAACTTTATGAAGTTAAAAATGCACTTACATTACTGTTTTGGTTTCACATAAACATTAGCCAAAGGTCAGCATTTGTACTAACTCCATCTTACTACACCTAAATGCACAGCAGTCTTGCAAAGACAGAATTATAACAGTAAATAGTAGGGCCACTCATTTCATTTACAAACATCCCTCCCATACCCATTACCTACCTAAAGAAGGTGGTTTGGCCTTGCCAGCATGAATAATAATGTTTTCATTACTGTATTGAATTGCTGCATGCAAATAGTCACAATTTACATTCTGTCTTATCTCACCCAAATACACATTAGCAATGCAAAATAAGAATTACTACACCAAGGCTACAGTGCCAAACATGTCATCCACAAACAGCCATCATATCAATTGATGTCCTAGATTATCTGCATTGACCCTGCCAGGATTAAAACAAAAATATCAGCTATTGTATTAATTTAGTCTGTTGCACAGAAACAGTAGTCACAGGCTTGCATGACGGATGACTTTACCCAAATACACATTAATCTTGCAAATCCACAATTATGACAGTAAACAACAAGGCCAGTCAACTCATTTAATTCACACTCACCCCATTGCCTAACTAAAGTAGCTGCTTTTTACCTGTCACAATTAAAGTAGAAATAATAATAACAGTTGCATTGCATACCTGCATTACTTTCATTGACAGAAACATTAGCCATAGTTTGTATGTGCCAGCCAGGTACACATTTAATTTTATTTATTTTACTTTTGTTTACCTGGGTTTCTGCAACTGTCTTTAGTTGAAAAAAGTCCTTTTCAGCATATGTCTAGGAGAAAAGCTCCAACATATTATAAATATTTTTAAACAAATATTCAGTATACATGAACAGATATGAAATAATATACATTAAGAATTACTTGTAAACTTGCTAATTATTTTGCATTCATTTTAAAATACAGACAGAAAAATATAATTTTGCAAAGCTAGAATTACAACAGTAAGAGCAGGGCCATCTCTTCTATTCACACATAGCCCCAGTCTTCGCTGACAAGCACAATCACAGTATATGACTTGATCTTGCAAGGTTAAACACAAAAGAAAAGAAAGACAACACTGTCATTAAGTTAAGTATTCTTTTTTTCACATAAAAAATACTCAGAGTTCAGAACTTGTGGTCGATTTTACTTCACTCAAATGCACATTACTCTTCCAAAGCAGGCCAGAACTGCAGTCATTCCATTCGCAAATAGGCATTGCCCCTATTCCAACTGCCTACCCAGAAAATCTGCTTTGAGCCTGCAATATTTAAAATAACAAAAATAAAAAATGACACTTACATTATTGTATTTGTTTCAAAGCCTGTTAGCTGTTTTTAACTACAGAGGTGATATTCAGCTCTCCTTGTGTTTAGTTGTTGGCTTCCTCCTGTAAACAGCAAGGGAAACTTAATTCTAAGAATATAAGAGTTAGGTATCGGTCTGTCCTTCCACACGCCTATAGTGTGTTTACAGCCTTCACGGCTACTGATACAGCGCCACGTGGAGCTTTTCCGGCCATTCTGTGGATGTCCACTAGCTATATCACTAAAAGCCTTTTGTAGCCTTCTTGGCTATTATTAATGCACCCCCCTCCCCCCACGTGGAAGCTTTGTCTGAGCGTTCTGTTGATTTCAACCATCTAGTCCATTGAAAGCGAACTCTCGTTCCCTACAATCTATTGCTGATACTATGGAACATTATCTAAATTAAATTAAGTGTTCTAAGCTACTGCAGCTTAAAGCACTGAAATTAACAAATCTATTTACATTAACGAAATATCTTTAAGCCATTGTAATCATAACGGCCTGTTGTAATTAAGCCACACACATGGCGCGTATTCGGAACTCACAGGAATCCCTTCATACCTGCTCATACCAAGGTATGTAAACTCAGCCTAAATGTACTGTGAATACTTTTTCGCTGTGTAATATCTTGACTGACCGCTGTACTGAATCCACCATTGTGATCTTGCTCAATCTGTGCATAGCCCTTATCCTTCCTTTACCTGTGGTCCTACTCAATGTTCTACTTTTTAATGATAGTGACTCCCTACTAGCCTCCACATTACGGTTTAATCAAGGCTTGCCCCCCAACCTTAGTCCGACTTATTTCTAGTGCTTTTTTTATCAGATTCATAGCTAACAACTATTTATAATATAAGGAAAGAATTACCTATGCTACCTTGGATGTTTGCATACAGCTTTAATTTACAATCAATGTTTGAACTGCTTTAAAGATTACCTTTTTCACAATTTGTAATTCTTTTGCACCTAGCTTGTATGTTTATCCCAGTAGATAGTTATAGTCATGTTTTAATTGCCTCTAATGAATTTCATACTTTATTATAAACATGCCTAGAATGCCTATAGGAATTGCATTTAATTTCATTAGTAAATATGTCTGAATGTGCATGTTTTTATCTCTGCTATAGCTAGCTTACTGCCTTGATACCTGTGCTAACTCTCCTCTCTCCTCTTCATTTATCTCCTTTTCTCCCCAAAGTACCCAGCTCTGCATTGTCCTGAACTTGCCCTAGCCAAAACCTACCAGGTGATACAAGAACCCTTACAATCTCCAGTGGCCTCATCTACTTGACTCATTTTCACTGCACCCACCATTAAGGAAGGAAGAAAGTACGTTATGGACTTAGCCCCATTTGCATAATAGACCCCTGTCTACTTTATTTATCAGGGCCCTATAGTTTGCTACAAGCTTGAGTATCCAGCAGCCTTAACCTTACCCTTCCAGCTGCCCTACAGCCAACACACCTTGTTAATTATACTAACTTACTCTTACTTAGCATATCACCTTCCATATTTCTTCTCTAATCAGCTCTCCCACTCACTTTCCCACATTTACTAGATCTGCCCACTAGGTGGCACCCTTATACTATTCCTTTCACTACCCCTCTACTCTGTCCTACCTCTGTAAATGCAATATATTTCTTCCTATTATCTATCCTCATCCTCGTTCCATTCTTTTACACTGCCTCTCTCCCATCCTACCCCTACAATCTGTTCTATACTGTACTGTTCTTGACCTGCTCATCTTCCTACTTCATCTTTGTGCTGAAACAGTATACTTCCCTTCTCTAACTTTCATTCCTTTGGCTTCTGTATCATTCTAAACATCTCCTACTCACATCCTACCTCACTTACCTATAGTTACCTGTATTTCTGATTGTTTCTTCTCCTGCTTCTCCTCCAATTGTCTCAACCCGCTCCGTTCGCTCTGCGGGCTCACTCCGCTCCCCACCCTACCCCCATATCCCACCCACCCCCAGGGGTCCTACTCTTATACCTATCAGAACACACCCCCTCACCTTTCCACCAATGACTATCTCATCCCCATTATCTACTCTCCTCTATTTCTCCCACACTTTTCCCCACCTCTTCCTATCCCTCCCACCATTAAACCTTTTCCATACAACAACTACTTAACATCTACTGTTTAGTAATACTTTTATAACTACAATGACAATAACTAAACCTTCTAACATACTCCTCTTACAAAGCTTACTCATACTCACACTTCTCCCTACTCTAACTCTAGCATACCTGCTAACCTCCTATGAGCATCTAACACAGTCACACATCCTGTACCCCACCAAACAATTGACCACTTCTTCTCTACCCTCTCATACTGAACATTTCAATATAACTTTCACTCCCAGCTATCTACCATCCAAATACCATAGGACAAACCACATCAGATATTACCTCCCAAATACAAGAAGACATCCTTTCCTTCTCAGTAAATATACTCAGGCTGCATATCTAACACTACTCCTCCCCCTAAAGGATGGAGACATTCACCCAAATCCCAGACCAAACACCTCCACCACTACTCAACTCATTACCCCAAACTCCTCTACCATCCATATACTAAAAAAAATACAACTCACTACTAATAGCTCACCTCAACACACGTAGTATCAATAACAAAATTACTCAACTCCAGGCTCTCCTGGAACTCTACTCCTTTGATATTTTGTGTCTAACAGAAACTTGGTTAAAACCCACAACTACAGACAATGAAGTTACCCCACCTGGTTACAACATCTTACGTCTCGACCGTGCAACCAAGAAAGGTGGTGGAGTAGCAGTTTTATTTAAATCTGATTTTCAAATTACAACCTTCCACCAAAATCCTCCCCATGTCTCTAACGCTGAAATACTTATTACCAAGCTTCAGCTAAACTCTGTTAAATCTATCTATATTATCTGCATCTATGTTCCTCCAGGCAATAACATTACTACTATTGAAAACATACTCTGTTGGTTATCTCAAAACCTCCCTCAAGAGACCATCATTCTTGGTGATTTCAACATTGATTGGAAATGTTGCAACAATAACTACCCCACTACCCATATTAATCTCTATGGGTTTACACAAATAATCACCTCACCCACTAGAATTAACAAAACCAATAAGAAAGAAAGTACCTTAGACTGGATACTAATCAATAATCAACCTCAGACCTACAATTCTGGAACCCTCCCAGATAATATAAGTGACCACTTTCCAACCTATGCTATTAGGCTTAAAACCAACCCACATTCCAAACCCATATTTAGAACAATTAGAACCAAGAAAAACTTCAATCTCGATTTATTCTTAACTGAACTTAAGGCTTGCAATTGGTCCCCATTAAAACAACTTTCCCTTGATGAAGCTGTCGATTACTTCAATGCTAATTTCCTAGCCATCCTTAACCAACACGCTCCTACCCGCTCTATTAGGATAAAAACCAAACCTGCTCCATGGCTTTCTAAGGAAACTAAGCAAAAACTCCACCTCAGAAATAAATACTGGCACAGATCACGCTTAACTAAGAACCCCATTGACCTCCAAAACTTTAAACAATTAAGAAATGAAACAAAAAAAGCCATAATGTCTGATAAACAAAACTACTACCTACATTCGCAGCAATCCCACCATAATAAACCACAAAAATTCTGGGCAAGCATTAATGAACTATTACACCATGGTCAAACTATTACACCAAACCCACAAGGCTCTGACCACAACAACCCCAAGCAAACTGCCAATGCCTTTAATACCTTTTTCACCAAAACTATTCAAACTCTAGCCAGTCAACTCTCTCCACAAAATTCAAGCTCATCTAAGACTGAATCCAACCCACCTCCCCCATTTCACTTCCAACCTGTCCCTACAGCTTTTATTCTCATCCTTTTACAAAAACTTAAACCTTGCACTCCCTCTGCTGACCAACTACCTGCAGAATACCTACAGTTAGCAGCCAAATCTATTGCCTACCCCATCTCCATTCTCATCAATAGAAGCATTACTGAAGGATACGTCCCCATTCTTTGGAAAGTCTCACATATTATTCCCCTTCATAAAGGGGGAGACTCCACTGACCTTTCCAACTATCGTCCCATAGCCCTACTCTCCCCATTATCTAAGGTTATGGAAAAGTGCATCCATAGGCAATTATTAGACCACCTTCTCCATAATAACCTGCTCTCCAACTCCCAACATGGCTTCAGACCTTCCCACAGCACTACTACTGCCCTCCTCTCCTTCATGGGCACCATCAACAAAAAACGCAACCTTAACATGCTCTCTGCACTTTTCATTGACCTGTCCAAAGCTTTTGACATGGTAAATCACAATATACTCATAAACATTCTGAAATCTATGTCACTTGATGCACTAGCTATAAAATGGTTCCTATCCTACTTAAATAACAGACATCAAGCTGTGCTCTGGAATACCACTCTTTCTACCCAACTACCCGTTAATATTGTTGCCCCTCAAGGGTCCATACTAGGCCCACTCCTATTTTCCTTATTCATCAATGACCTTCACGAAGCAGTTCCCCATGCTACATGCATACAATACGCAGATGATTCTACACTTATATGCTCTGCCACATCTGAATCTGAACTTCACTTCCTTACACAGAACTTATCTAGCTCAGTAGAACTATGGTTTACAAAACGCTGTCTCATACTAAATACCAAAAAAAACTAAACTTCTACTTTTTACACCTACCAATAAATCTCCACCAATTGACTTCACTATAGCTTCCAATAATAGCACTGTTATATCCCAGGATCTTACTACCAAACTGCTAGGTATCACCATAGACAACAACCTTAACTTTGACACTCATATTAATAATATCTTGAAAACAACTAACAGAAAAATAGGCTCTCTATATAGGATCAAACCCTTCCTCACC
The DNA here is from genome assembly GCF_019279795.1 of Protopterus annectens. NCBI lineage: Eukaryota > Metazoa > Chordata > Ceratodontiformes > Protopteridae > Protopterus > Protopterus annectens. The sequence goes on from NC_056731.1 coordinate 4,043,693, forward strand.
CCTGCAACTAGAATAACTATCGCTCACACCCATCTAATCTCTACCCTACTCTATGCCTCTCCCATTTTCACTAACCTGTCAAAAAATAACCTTAAAAAACTAGAAAACACCTACAACAACATAACCAGATTTGCCACTGGTAACCCTTTTAAAACACACCACTGTATTAATCTAAAATATCTAGGGTGGCTTGAATTACAGCAACAGCTAAAATATAATCAACTGACCATTGCCCATAAAATTCTTTATCAACCTGCTAAGACACCCATACTATCTAACCTTATTCATCCCTACAATAACCTGAAATCCCTAAGATCTTCACAAAAAATCCTCATAAATATTATCAAATCAAACAATAGAGCTGGAGACTCTCTCTTCACCAACACTGTTGGGAAAATCTGGAACTTACTCCCCACTGAACTTTCAACACTTCCCTCTATTTCCTTGTTCAAAAATAAACTTAAGCTCTTCCTTAAAACATATTGGATGTGCCCCTGTACTAAACCTGACTAACCTACATGCTCTCACTACTTGTTTCAACCCCACCTTATATGCTCTAGCTACCTGTTTCTACCTCACTGTCTCAGCTCAGTAACAATCTCATCAGAATTCAACTACCATTCTACCGCTACTACCTAGCCTTATCTATTAGTATACTCTCATAAAAGTTCCAATCTTCTCGATTAGAACTTTCTTACTCAACTTCTATAACAGTCTTACTTTCCTTTTTTCCCCTTCTTATATCTAGAATTATATTATGTGTTTTACTATCAATCTTTCTGAACAGTTAAAATACAGCCTCATGATAAATTGTATTATGTTTAGTCAATTTTTTGTGTTATATACTCTATATACCTGTAACCACTTTTAGCTAATACTGCTTTAGTTATTATTAACTTAGTCGATCTCATGTATGTACTTCTGTAGATATGTACTGTAATTGAAGTTTGGAGCTTATCTCCCCGGGCCTCTACTGAAAATGGACATATATCCAGCTAGACTAGCCCGGTCAACAAATGTAAAATAAATAAATATCACATAGCTAAGAACTTGCATTTGATCTTACTTCAGTTCACCCATACACACTGTACTCATGGAAGAGTACAGTTTGTTTCAACAACAAAGCATTGACAAACAGTCCTTATTTATCTTGACTAACCATACAAAAAGATATTAGGTTAAAAAAAATAACATGTTATCAACAAATGGCCCCCAGAACACACTACATGCCTAGTATCTCATTGACTCCTGCCAGGATATTATATTAAAAACAAAAAAAAAAAAAGTCATCAACAGCCCCCCAAACACATAGACCACTAGTATCTGGTTGACCATGCCAGTGTATTATATTAAAAATAAAATCAACAGTCCCCAAGTATATCCAAGTGGTAATGTCAAGGTGAGATGCTGCAGATGTCAGAGTGCAATGGGGGGTCATAAAAACACATAACTCTAAAATGTATCACACATGCAAGCAAGTTGCAAACAAAAATTACAAGTAATAAAGTCCTGCAATGAACCAAACCCACACCTCCCACAATGCAAGGTAGTGGTGTGGAATCACCTTTTCATGGGTAGCCATGATGCAGTCATGTTTCAAGTGACCTACAACACAGCACATATTCATGTAAGATCCCACAGAGCAATCACATAACTAAATGTAGCTATCAAGGCATTATATCCTGCAAATGCTCAATGAAAGAGTGGCAGAATAATCCAGAAAATTAATTAAGTGGGACAATGTTAACATTCCCTGCATAATGTGCACATTTATAACAGCATAGCTGACATTCAGGGGAATGCAACACATGGTAGCACTAAAAGGAAACACACACGGATAAAAGTGAACCTTTCTCTATATCAGAACACTGTATTAGCAGGACATGCCAGAGAGACAGTGATAGCAGAAGTGATTGGAAAAACACATATCAGGGGAGCAGAAGAGGTGATATCAGGACAAGGAAAATGCACATACCTGTGGTTGATTGCTTAACTTTATTCAGGTACATATTTATCAGGGATTACTATCAAAATGTAGAATGGCAGTTTGTCAAATACGGTTTGGTCAAATGTGTGTTCTACCAACATCCATAATTCGAACTGAAAATATTTAAATTTATATTAGCAAAAGTGAGTACATATGCGCTAATATGAAGCCAACATTTTAAACTGAGATCACGGTACAGTGCAGATCGGGAAATTCTTCCTTTTCCTCACTGTAGTGCAATCGTGGAGATTCTATATACAATATGCAGTGGGTATGGGGATGAAGGGGGACTTGACCCCCCTGTAAAAATGGTAACAGTAGCACAGACTTTCGACACTGGAAGTTGCAATGTTAAAATGTCAATTGTCATGGTTACCATTTCTGACATTTTGGTAAATCAGTATTATCAAAGTCGGATAAACAATTCAATAATTTTGTAAAAAGTGTTTTGAGTTTCACCATTTTGATAGTAAACCATTTATCAGAATGGTCTATTAGCAAGGCACTATGTGGGAGCACTCATTTAAGAGTTGAATGGAAAATAGCTTTGAGGGGGACAAAAAAGCTGATATCAGGACAAGATGAACCCTTGAATATTCATGTTACAACACCATGGCGTTGAGTAAGTTGCACAGCAGAAGAACGTGTATGGAAGAGGTGTGACTACATACATGTCACGGACATATTACAGTAATGGTGAAGACTATCAGATAAGCAGGAAAACATGATATGACCCATAACAGGGGTGGGAATCAAGACTCATCCTCCATTGTACCCAACACTGACTGATTATATTGAGATATGGAATCTATTAGATGCATGTATCACTTTACTGCTTGCAAGTTTTGTGTAGCACAACATTATGACATGATAATGATATTTATTAGCATTCTACAAGGTACAACATAATGGATTCAAGCCCCTCTATCCCTAAATATCATTCTTTTGACTTGTGCACTAACTACTGATGCCACAGTAGAAGTTACACAGCAGTGGTCACTAAGCACACATTTAATTGGATATCATCAACAGCGTGTTTGAATGAAAATGGCCAAGGTTAAAAGGGAGGACAGTACACTGAGGATCAAAACTCTACTTTTGATGGCTTTCTCGTCTCAGGATTTTAAAAGTCAGCCTTCTGGTATTTCGGTCTTCTGAAGTAGACCCTTCCAAAGACATGTGTCTGGAGGGTTTCTCCCTGGGCTTCCACTGAAAATGGGCTCTGTCCCAGTCAAACCTTCCCAGTAAGCAAATGTTAAATAAAATAAAATAATTAAATATGTAGCCATGATCCTGTGATGTGGCCATCTCTTATATACACACACACACACACACACACATATATATATATATATATATATATATATTTGATTAACAATGCTGCTCATTGTTGTGTTAAGAAGGGAAATAGTGTTTGACTTGCCTATCATACAGTTGCACTGTTAATGAATCCATGGGACAGTCAGATATAAACAAAACTAATCTTGCCAATGCAGACAAAACAAGATAATAGATACATAATATCATAGTCAACAAGACTGCAGTTGTAATCAGACTTTCAAGATGTTTGCACTCTGGATAACAGCTTAACTTTAACTCTCCAAGTGTGAAAAAAGGAACTGAGAGATTAGGCTAGCAATTCTGCAAGTTTTAGTAAAATTCAATTACTACCTAGTAGGTACACTACCTGGATGCTAGCAAAGAAGGAACTTAGACAGCCTAAAAAAAAACAACTAAAAAAGGTGAAGAGAAAACACTAAATGGGAAGAATCCTGCAGCTGCTCTGCAAAAAGCAGTTCAAGCTCCAGCTTTTTGACAAGATACGTCTTCCAATAATTTAAAAGGAAAGTACCCAGAAATTATTAAAATCAATGAAAACATTGAAGGAGTACTTCAACTCAAATAACAAAATACTGGAAAAAATGTAAGAAGCTTTAAACAGTTATTCAGATGAAATAATAGAACTGGAAAAATCAAACATTGAAATGAAGAAAAGGCTGGCTATATATGAGACTTCCCAAGAACAGCTGTTTTAAAAAATGGTAGTTAAAAGACAGAGGATATAAAGAAAACCTGGGATTTTCTGCTGTACCAGAGAAACTGGAAGGAATAGACTGCACTAATTTTATGAAAGCAGAAATAAGCAACTAGACTGGTATTCCACAGCAGGGTTTGCTAATTTAAAGGGCACATTGTGTGCATGCTCCAAACCTGGCCATGAGAAAGCAGAAAAGACCTATATTAGTAACGATGCAATCATACCAGCAGAAAGAGTTCATCCTGACAAAACTGTGGCAGAAGGGCAAAGTATTAAAAATTGGAGATAGTAGAGTATTTGTCAAAAATGATTATTCACTGTACACCAGACAGAAGAGAAACAAATGTATCTCAGCAATCAGGGAATGTTGAGCAGCAGGTGTGAGATTCAAGCTGCTGTATCCAACTGCTTTCAGAATATTCCTGTAGGATCAAAATAATTCTTTGATGCAGGACAGGCTAGGGAAGAAATACAAAGGTTTGTGCAACAAAAAGTGAGCCATCAAACAGGAGAAGACTCTGCTTCTCATTCTTCTGATAATAAAGCTCATAGACAGCCTTGGCCAGTGAAACCTTTTCCAATGTGCAAAAGGAAAATGCTTGAGAGACAGAAAAATGCAACGAATTTGACTAGAAGACTCTGCAGTACCTTGGACTTGAACAGGAGTCTGGGGTTGGAGATGGAACCAGCAACACTGGAATTAGTGACTAAATGGGCACTATACAGTATCAATTACATTTGTGAAGCATGGCTTTACAAGAAAAAGTGGCTGAGAATGACTGGAAGTTTGTTGTGTTTGTCAAACTTGTGGGAGGTCTGAAAAGCAAATACCCCACTTTGTATGTCTTCCAATAATTTAAAAGGAAAGTACCCAGAAATTATTAAAATCAATGAAAACATTGAAGGAGTACATCAATTCAAATAACAAAATGCTGGACAAAAAAATGGAAGAAGCTTTAAACAGCTATTCAGATGAAATAATAGAACTGGAAAAATCAAGCAATGAAATGAAGAAAAGGCTGGCTATATATGAGACTTCCCAAGAACAGCTGTTTTAAAAAAATGGTAGTTAAAAGACAGATGATATAAAGAAAACCTGGGATTTTCTGTTGTACCAGAGAAACTGGAAGAAATAGACTGCACTAATTTTATGAAAGCAGAAATAAGCAACTAGACTGATATTCCACGGCAGGATTTGCTAATTTAAAGGGCACATTGTGTGCATGCTCCAAACCTGGCCATGAGAAAGCAGACAAGACCTATATTAGTAAAGATGCAATCATACCAACAGAAAGAGTTCATCCTGACAAAACTGTGGCAGAAGGGCAAAGTATTAAAAATTGGAGATAGTAGAGTATTTGTCAAAAATGATTATTCACTGTACACCAGGCAGAAGAGAACCAAATGTATCTCAGCAATCAGGGAATGTTGAGAAGCAGATGTAAGATTCAAGCTGCTGTATCCAACTGCTTTCAGAATATTCCTGCAGGATCAAAATAATTATTTGATGCAGCACAGGCTAGGGAAGAAATACAAACATTTGTGCAACAAAAAGTGAGCCATCAAACAGAAGAGGACTCTGCTTCTCATTCTTCTGATAATAAAGCTCATAGACAGACTTGGCCAGTGAAACCTTTTCCAATGTGCAAAAGGAAAATGCTTGAGAGACAGAAAAATGCAAAGAATTTGACTAGAAGAATCTGCAGTATCTTGGACTTGAACAGGAGTCTGGGGTTGGAGATGGAACCAGCAACACTGGAATTAGTGACTAAATGGGCACTATACAGCATCAATCACATTTGTGAAGCATGGCTTTACAAGAAAAAGTGGCTGAGAATGACTGGAAGTTTGTTGGGTTTGTCAAACTTGTGGGAGGTCTGAAAAGCAAATACCCCACTTTGTATGTCTTCCAATAATTTAAAAGGAAAGAACAAAGAAATTATTAAAATCAAGGAAAACATTGAAGGAGTACATCAATTCAAATAACAAAAAGCTGGACAAAAAATGGAAGAAGCTTTAAACAGCTATTCAGATGAAATAATAGAACTGGAAAAATCAAGCAATGAAATGAAGAAAAGGCTGGCTATATATGAGACTTCCCAAGAACAGCTGTTTTAAAAAATGGTAGTTAAAAGACAGATGATATAAAGAAAATCTGGGATTTTCTGTTGTACCAGAGAAACTGGAAGAAATAGACTGCACTAATTTTATGAAAGCAGAAATAAGCAACTAGACTGATATTCCACGGCAGGATTTGCTAATTTAAAGGGCACATTGTGTGCATGCTCCAAACCTGGCCATGAGAAAGCAGACAAGACCTATATTAGTAAAGATGCAATCATACCAACAGAAAGAGTTCATCCTGACAAAACTGTGGCAGAAGGGCAAAGTATTAAAAATTGGAGATAGTAGAGTATTTGTCAAAAATGATTATTCACTGTACACCAGGCAGAAGAGAAACAAATGTATCTCAGCAATCAGGGAATGTTGAGAAGCAGATGTGAGATTCAAGCTGCTGTATCCAACTGCTTTCAAAATATTCCTGCAGGATCAAAATAATTATTTGATGCAGCACAGGCTAGGGAAGAAATACAAACGTTTGTGCAACAAAAAGTGAGCCATCAAACAGAAGAGGACTCTGCTTCTCATTCTTCTGATAATAAAGCTCATAGACAGACTTGGCCAGTGAAATTGTTTCCAATTTGCAAAAGGAAAATGCTTGAGTGACAGAAAAATGCAAAGAATTTGATTAGAAGAATCTGCAGTACCTTGGACTTGAACAGGAGTCTGGGGTTGGAGATGGAACCAACAACACTGGAATTAGTGACTAAATGGGGACTATACAACATCAATCACATTTGTGAAGCATGGCTTTACAAGAAAAAGTGGCTGAGAATGACTGGAAGTTTGTGGTGTTTGTCAAACTTGTGGGAGGTCTGAAAAGCAAATACCCCACTTCATGCCATTAATGTTTGGAAGAACACTAAAAGGAAAAAAGAAAAAAGTAACTATAAGCAAAACAATTTTTGTTCTTAAAGTTTGTATAATAAACATTTAATGATATAGATTGCATGTTATATAGTAAACCATTTTCTGTGATTGTTGTATGTGATAAAGATACTTAAGTGAACAAGTACTTTTTTTAGTTTTAAGAAATGTAAACACCACAATTTAAAAAGAGAAGAAAGATTGGACAAAAGCATGTTTAAGATAATATGCTGTAATCTTAGACTGTTGGGATGGGGGTGGTGTGTACAGGTACACTGATTATAATATATGTAGAGATGACATATTTTCTTTTACTTCTGTATAGGTGAGTGTCAGGATTAACGCCCTTGGTTTAATCTAATAACATTTTTTTGTATAAGCACATGGGCTTTAAAAATAAGGGAACACATTCAATGTAATGACAAAGTTTTCCTTTAGCAAATGAATGTTCAGTGTGAATTGAGAAGTCTGCAGCTGAGGGCAGCTGTACATTCTGTTCTTTTATTTCCAAGGAGATAAGCTGATTACATGTGCAAGCAATACATCTTGAGAGTTCTGGGCATAGTTTGCTGAGGAAATTATAACATTAAAGATACAAGGGTAAGTAGCTTAGTAAAAAAATAAATTTGAAATTATTAGAAGTGAATAAGAGATAGCAGCTTTGCTGGTACCTAAATACTTCAATGCATCTATTAGGACAGTATATAATTTAGTTTTATTTAAAGATAGACAGTGCTCTTCTTCTTAAGGCTAAAAGTTAATGTTTTCTGAAAGCATGCAAGCTGTTTTTTTGTATCAGGGAGGGGAATAAAGATGAGACAAGAATAGACAGCAATTAATATAAGTAGGAGCACAAGCTGTAACATGTGGCTTAACATGGATAACCTTAATTTTAGGTTAGGTGATGCCTATGAGTACAGCTGTCAATTTGGGACAATCATTCCTATCAGGAGGATTAACTTCTTTATTTGAAGATGTACATAGTTCTGTGCATTTGTTTTAAATTAATATGCACTGGGGCTTTTTTTTAAGTTTTCAGCAAAACAAAAAGTGTTGTAAAATGTGATATAGACTCAAATAGAAATGACAAGAAACAACTGTATAAAAGATCAACCTGGCAAACATTAGTGGGTGCATGCAACACATATAGAAATAGACATTTATAAAGCTGTCATATGTAATAGGTGGGAATGATAACTTCTTGTCATAATGGCTATATTATCCATATTATTTTGGAATATGAATGGCCTCACAGGTATAGATAAAAAAGCAAGAGTATCAAATTATATTAAGAAATGTACAGTGCAAACAGCAATGCTACATGTGACACATTTGGGAAGAAATGAGCATGTGACTCTGATAAAGAAAGGATTTAGGATAGATATTTAGCAGCGTATCGGGGACAAAGGAAACAGGGAGTAATTATACTAATAGTGATAGAAGAAGCAAAAATTAATAATGGTAGATCTGTAATTGTAAGTGGCTACTGACAAGGGAAGATGATTACACTGCCATGTATTTATACTCCATCTAAAATGCTATTATGGAGCTTAAGAAAATTTTAAAAGAAGAAGGCATGAATTTAGTAATAGGAACTCGGGGATAATTTACATATTATTCACCAAGGTACAATAATTGAAGCTAGATTGGACAGAAATTATATTTTACAGAAACATGTGCATTTAATTGAAAGCTTTGACATATGCCCAATGATTATTTTAGATCATGTGCCAATAATAACTAAGATAAAATGCAGGGTAATGAAGTAAAAATGAGATACTGGTGCTTCATCACATACCTATTAAAAAGAGGAATTTAAGGAATGGGTGGTGCAAATTATTCAAGAGATATTAGGGAAGACAGAAATTTCTTCAGAAGATATAGCTTGTGATGGGAATAAAATGAAAGTGGGGCTTAAAAATTGGGTAGAAATAAAAAGAAAAAGAGGTATGGTTAAGAAGTAAAGAAAATATTTAGAGGGGTTGACAAAGGTTAAAGTACTGCAGAATAAGGATAATCTCATAGAACAAGAAGAGGTGTACCTTCAGACTGCTAAAAAGAAACTTAGGGAGTATTTGGATAAGATGGATGGGTTTAGAAAGACTGCTGTTAAGCAACTGTTTTTGATAACTCCAGAGCACAAACACTTTTAGCACAATGAATTTGGAAACAGAAAGTAGAAGGGGTTGTTTCCAAACTCAGGGAGCCTATACCAAGAAAAATAACATGAGATCCTGTAGAGGTACTAGAGATATTTCAGAAATTTTATGAACATTTGTATAACATAGAGAAATGCGGAAATCAAGAAAGAGCACAAATGGAAATACTTATAAAAGAGTTAAAGTATGCCAAGGTCACAGGTAGATGAGGCTCAACAATTAACAGTTAAGACAGAAGGAGATGAGATAAAAATGGTGACATATAATCAATCTGCAGAAAAGTATCATGGAATAGATGGTATTCCTGTGGAATTTTTGAAGCTAGCAGGAAAGAAAGTGCTAAAGATCTGGAAGATTGTGTTTATCAGTATTTTAAACGGAGGGAAAGCACCAACATCCTGGAAGAAAGCCATGGAAGCTACAATACCTAAAAATGGCAAAGATGCATCAGACTTATCTCCATGCAGGCCCATTTCAATTTTAAGTCATGATTATAAAGTGTTTATGTCTATAATAGTTAACAGAAAGGCAAAGGTATTGACAACATTGATAAATTTGGGTCAATGTGGTTTTGTGGAGGGGAGACAAGTATTCTTTCAACATTAATAGAACAAAGATGATCTAAAAGGAAGCAGAATAAAGAGAATTGCCACTGTTGTTGGCTGGTCTTGATGCAGAGAAACCATTTGACAGAGTAAGCTGGGATTTTATGAGACAGTAATGGAAGCACTTGGCTTCCCTGATACAACAATAAGGTTAATTGGGAGGCTATATGAAGGATCAGAGGCACAAAAAAAAGTGTGAGGACTCCTGTCTGGCAAATTGTGTTGAAGAGTGGAAAGAGGCAGAGATAACCTCTTTCCCATTTGTTATTTGTGTTATATTTAGAGCCACTGGCAAAGAAAATAAAGGACTCATAAATGCAAATATATAATTTGTATGATAGTTAAGAAAACTTAGCTTTATTTTCAAACAATATTATTTTGTACCTGATAAAACCAGGGAAAGACATCTCATTGTTATGGAACATACTGAGACAGCTTCAAGTCTTTTTTGGGATATAAAATTAATAAAGCTAAAACAAAAGCTATAGCTGTAAACTATGTATATATAAATGAAGTGGTCCATCCATACCCATATTTATGAGGACAGGATAAAATGAAGCATTTAGGAGTATGGATTAAAAAGGTATTCTGATTTGACAGCTAAAGATATGTGGTAAGAGACTAAAAGGATAATACAAAAACTAAGAAACTGGAAGCTCTTGTTTATGGACATGGATAGCAAGATACAAGTAGAGAAAATGTTTTTAATCCCTTTAGTATTATATGCAGGTCGGGCATATTTTTATCAACCAGAGCAGAAATTGTGGGCAATAATTAATAAAGAGGTTGCAGAATTTAACTAGGAGGGGAAGGTAACAAGGGTCCTGTGGGATAAGTTGTCCCTTCCAAAGGAACAAGGTGGTTTAGGATTACCTGATTTGAAGAGATATTTCAGAGCTACACAGTTAAGGGTCATAGACATAACACAAGCAAAAAGCTATAATTCAGATTGGATGATGATATAAGAAGGATTCAAGAAATAAGAAGAGATTGGGATTTTGAATGCAGATCCTTAATGAGAATAGCAACAGCCATACAAAATAGTATATTCATAAAGTAGAAGAAAGTATTCTTAGAATTAAGCCTACTCAAGAGGGCAGAAAGGAGATTTTGCCAAAAGGAATGACTGCAATTAAGGGTACTGAGAATAGGCAAGGGGGTCTGGAATTTACTGGTGAAAGCTAGCAAAGGAACCAAGGTATTGGTAACAAAAAAGCACAGAGGAAATTGTAATTAAATAGGAAGAGGCCAAGTAGACATTTAGACTGCAGACTAGAGACTGCCTTGTCTATCAAGGATTGATATCAGAATATATGCAAAGACAAAGGGATATGGGAATCCTAAGAGTAAGACATGATCAGGTAGATCTTTTAGTTAAATCTAGAAAGGAAGCTGCTGTTAAAAAGGAAATAATTAAAGGGCATATATACTATTGCATAGTAACTATAGGAACCAATCATAGGAGGTTAAATATATAGGGAAGAGAAATCTAATAAGCAGTTTACAAAGAAACAATGGGAGAATATATATATGGCTCCCAAATATGCAAAAATGTCTACAAGATTTAGTATTTTTGCTTGGAAGTATTTGCATAGGTATTTTTATATCCCAAGCAGACGTCAAAAAAGTTTCCTCAGGTTGATGCCAAACATTGGAGGTGTGATAGGAAAGAAAGAGGTAACTGGGAACATATGTTTTGGGAATGTAATGAGTTGGCAGACTTTACAATTTCCCTACAAAGTCAGAGCTGGCAACCTAGACAGTTTCCTAAGGGCCCACTGTCTTGGGCTGCCACAAAATGCACATTTCTTCATTAGGAATGCACATTGCATGTATCTTTAGTAGAATCTGTGCATGCATGGTACTAAAGACACACACACGTTTAACACTGGAACTTTGTGAGCTTGCATTCTTATGGAGAATTGCTTGCTACTGTTGCCTGATGAATGTGATGAGAGCACAGGTGTCTGTGTATGATACCCCAGTTAGGGATGGCAGATTGGTTAACTTATTCATGCTCAAACTCTGCATCTAGATTACACAAGGAGTCTAGAGCCTGAATCCTGTACACCAGCTGCCAAACTATTGTTAGCAGGTGTATTTTCAAGGACTCTTGAGTTTCAGTGCATTTTCAAAGAATGTTGTTTTTCAGTGAATCTTCAAGGAATTGTGAGTTTTCAGGGAAGAGAAATCTACTGTTGCTCATGCTAAGTCTGTGTTCAATGTGTAATGGTTTTGTTTAGCAAATGGCCACCATCAGTGTTTGTCCTATAAAATTTAAAAGCAGTGTTAGTAGCGCAACAGGTAGCATGTTTGCTTTTGGTGCAGAAAATTGTGGGTTCTACTCCCACACAATTTACATGCAGTGCTGATACTGCAGTGCCCTTTAATAGGGAATGGTTTGCTGCACTCTTGAGTGTGTTCTTCTTTGGATGGGGTGCCTAGTAACTATGAACCTGTTGTCAGCTTGGCAGCCATTCCCTATTGCAATATTACCATTTTTTAAATGTAACATGGGCAATTTATTCTTCAAGGGCAGCAGGCACTGAATTTATACATGAAACACTGAAAAGTAAATTTGTTTGCTGTTTGCAACCTCTTCATTAATTATAGATATTTTTAATGTGGAATTATTCTGACGACTTTTTCTACAGAGATTATGCATATTGACTGATACTGGTAGATTATAATGACAGAAGTTTGAGTTGCCTTTTGTGGTTGAAATGTTCTGCAGTGGTTAGCTTTGTCATTATTGGTTCATGTATTTTGTTTCATTGTTACTGGGAATATGTTTGAAACTACAAATTTAAAACACACTTTAACAAGTGGTGCTGCATTATACAAGGAATATAATTTATTACAATCAGGATGGTGCATCAGAGAACACATGCATGCATGCATGATCCTAAAACTGTGTGCAAGGGGTCTATGGTTTGAAAGTAGCACAAAGATAAACTTAGTCCGCCACTTGCCAGATGCACTTTCTTTGAATGTGGGTTTTAGGTCCACTTCAATGAATGTGAGTTACAAGGGTAGAGAAACTTACTGTTCATGCTAAGTCTGTTTTCATTGTGAGAATATATTGCTCTGTTTAGAAAATGGCTATCAGTGCTTGTGCTATAAATTTTGAAATACACATTTTAACTATTTCTAATCATTATAGAAGTAAAGAAGAAAAACGTATGCACATTGACAGGTTTGAACAGTGTTTATGGTAACTGGGAAGAAATAGCCAAGTAATGGGACACTGGAATGGCTTGGTGGAGCCAGTGTGAGCTGCTTTGGGGAGGGCTGCTGATTTATTACCCTGCCTAGGGTCCCATTTGACCATGCTCATGCTCTGTACAGCTCACTCTGTCAGAAATATTGAGTTTGCAAATGGGTATAACTATGGAAATTATTTTTTGAGCTGGGATATAAGATCTGAATTGCCTAGACACAGTAAGACCTTAGTTAGTTTAATTCTGGTAGCTGCCAAAAAAGCAATTACTAGAAAATGGAAAGCAAAGTCTAAACCAACAGTATTTGAAGTATTGAATATTGTAACAGAGATAAAAGAACTATTAGTAGGCTCTTTAGAAAAGATAGGAGCAAATTACATAGAAAAAAATTGACATTGTGGAACAGTAGATGCAGTATTATGTTTTGGAGGATGAGCGAGGTTTAAGGGAAAGCAGGACTTGAGCAATTTATGTAATGTTGGATTGATGATAGTTATATAAAAGAATATGTGTGATGTATAATGGTTGTAACTGTGAACATGTTGATAACAAGACTTATTTTCTTTTATATAAATGCATGTGTGCCTATATCTTAAGTGATAGTTCAGTAAAGGTGTTAAAAAAGATAAAGCAGTAGCAAGAAGGAAAAAGTGACTGTTGTTGTGACCAAATAATTCGATTGGGTCTTGTATTTTGTAATATTATAAAGATCAGAGATCGGAACATGCATTAACTCTCTGAAATTAGACTGCTAAATCCAAGGTTATAAACATTGAAACATAACCAAACTGTTGAAACCGTGTGCATTTAAAAATCATGGCACAGACCTACATCAATTATATGCAATGGCAAAAGAGGAATATTTTCTAATTTTAAACATTAATATGTCTTCAACTGATACACCCCATATAGCCCTTACAACTAAGAATAAAAACTTACCTTCTATAAATATAAAGCTGATATTGTATTTTTTAAGTTTTCATACTTCCATTTTAAGAATATAAGTAATTCTCTAAAAAGCTTAGGTACAGACAAGGGCAGAAACTATAGCACTGTGCCTAAATCATAACAGAAGAGAAGTGTAAAAGGCGCTAATGAAAAATCCAAAGCTGGGGATTACAGTTTTACACACTTTTATCCTCTATCTGGCCTCACTGAAACAGATTGCTATAATTTTATTTATTTATTTATTTATTTAAATTTGTTGACTGGGAGTGTCCGACTGGACGTAGGTCCATTTTCAGCGGAGGCCTGGGGAGAAAAGCTCCACAGTAAAATAAACAGACAGTAGTTACATTGGATTACATAGTGATTAACAATTTAACATAGCAATTACTTACAACATATTTACAGATGAAAAACATAGTACATCAGTAGACAACTAGAATCTTTATCTGCGAAATACATAACAGACATTAACAAATGTCACAATGAGAAGTTCCTTCTGTATAATAAGTACTAGGCTTATGAGCATCTGAGCTTGCTATAATCAAGGTAGTTAGTGGAGTGGAAAGAAAGGTAGTGGTTGGATGGGGTGGATGATATTAGAGTGGGGGTTGCAAGGGCATAGCCAGCATGTTTTTAGGTGCGCTTTTAGTAAAGTTTTGAAGAGGGTGCATCATGGTACGGAGGTAATTGTGGGTGGGAGTGAGTTCCACAATTTGGCTATGGCGCAAGAGAATAGTGCTTCACCGGCAGAGTTATTGGCTTTAGTGATCTGCATGTGATTTTTGTTGCTGGATCTTAGTGGTCTGGTGGTGCGATAGGGTTGGAGTAGATTCTGGAGGGATGGGACGTTTAGTGGATGGTTTACTAGTTTGTGGGCGAGTGAGAGTTGATACCACTGAAGGAGGTGAGGGAGTTCAAGCCAGCCCAGTTCAGCAAGTGAGAGACAGTGGTGACTGCGATAGGATGCCCCTGTGGCAAATTTGGCGATTTTGTTGTAGCAGGTCTCTAGCTTGTTTAGATCACATTGCCTTAGGTTGGTATATCTTGGAGAGGCATAAAGTAGGGTGGAGATAAGGTGGGAATTTGCTATTGAAATCTTTGCTGCTTTGGTGAGAAATTGCTTATTTCTGTATAACGCTCCTAGTTTTTTGTGGACTTTTTTTATGGTCATGGATATGTGAATGTCAAATTTTTGTTTATTGTCTATTTCCACTCCTAGCAATTTGGTGTGTTCAGTTGGGTATATAGTGGTGTTGTCTTTTGCTGTGATGTTAAAGTGAGAGTTGTTTTGAGTATGTTTGGTGGGTTGGAAGATGAATAGTTTAGTTTTGTTTGGGTTGAGTATTAATTGGGCATCGGATAACCATGTTTCAACAGAGGAAAAGGCTTCCTGTCTGACTTTTTGCAGTTTGAGTAGGGACTGGGCTGAGCAGATGATGGTCGAGTCATCTGCGTATTGTATGAGTGTGCCATGTTTGGTGGCAGAGGCTAGATTATTGGTGTAAACAGAGAAGAGTAGGGGTCCAAGGATGACTCCTTGGGGAAACCCTATGGAGACAGTTAGTTGAGGAGATATGTCATTCTGCCATACAACGGATTGTTGGCGGTCAGACAGGTAACTCCGAAACCAGTTGGTGACTGATTGTGAGAAGGATAGGTTATTGAGGACAGAGATAAGTTGTTTGTGTGGGACCATGTCAAATGCTTTAGATAGGTCTAGGAAAGTAGCAGAGGAGAGATAGCCATTGTTTTTATGCTGAAGGATAGTGTTAGTAAAGGAGAGTAAGGCAGTGATGGTGCTATGGTTTGGTCGGAAACCATGCTGAGTACTGGAAAGGAGGTTGTTAGTAAGGAGGTAGTCTGAGACCTGAGAGTGTATGCATCTCTCTAGTATTTTGGAGAGAATAAATAATAAATAAATAAATAAAATGTTATTCAATATACAGTATTGCTTTTCTTACAGAAGTCCGACAATTTTTGTTCATGGCTCTAGTTCAATAAAATAGTATGCTAAAAGTGTGATATAAAAATATCACAAAACAAAATACTGCAAAATTTTGAAAATAGCCTAATATCTTTATTAAGTTTTAGCATTTCAATCCAATAGGTAATATAGTAGGGTATATGAAGTGCAGACTGCAAACATAACAGTTACCATGACATTTTTTAATCTTAAAATGTTCTATTTGTTTATGAAATCACCCTTAACCAAGACTAAAAGTTGTTTAACTGAGTCATTAACAGTTTACTTTGATTCCTTAGGTTACTTCTGAGGAAGATAATAGTAAAGAGAACCAATTATTACATTTGTTTTTAAGTTTATATATCTGCTGTCTTAAGAAACAAAGAATGGGATTCACTAAGGTACTGCAATGTGTACATCTCATGCCCATGTCACAATACCTTTTCTCGAGTTAACAACTGCCCTAACATGGTGCTGCACAATACTGCCATGAAGATGTGCAGCACCATGTACAGCTGGTCCCACAGCCATGCTGATTGCTAATGAGGCATTATGGGGGATAGGCAAATGCTAATTCGCCATGTAGTCTCTCCCCTGAAGCCACGTCCTGCAAGGTCTCTACACACTGAGTGATTCAAGAAATCATTCAATTGTGTAGATCAATACATATATCACCAACATGCTGTGGTATTTAACACAGCCAAAAGGCCATGTTCAGCTACATACCACAACCAGGGTATGGGGATCAGGGATGGGGGGGTACAACAGACCACCTCAGACCACCAGGGATTACTCTTACATGGAAATGCCATAACAGCAGCAATGGCAGTAGGGGATGGGGTGTGGGGATACACTAGACCACCAGGTTTATCATTAAAGTGCTGTAACAGCACCATCAGAAATATAGGGATCAGGAGTGGGGGGATACACTAGACCACCAGAGATTACTCTTACATGGAAGTGCCATAATGGCACCAATGGCAGTATTGGGATTGGTGAGGTAGGGAGATGCACTAGACCACCATGGATTATTCCTAAAGTGACATAACAGCACCAAAAGCAGTACAGGTATCAGGGTGGGGGATAAACTACTAGACCACCAGGTATTACTTTTACATGGAAGTGCAAAAGTGGCACCAACATCAGTACAAGGATAGATGGGTGAGGGGAACCACTGGACCAACAGGGATACCATAGACTGAAGTGTTGTAAAAGCACTGACATCACAATGGGGATCAGTGAGTGGTGGAATACACTAGACCTATTATGGGGGGTGGGGGGAACAACAGGAGACAGATAGGTGAGGGACATGTACAGGGACTTGTGTGTGTGTGTGTGTGTGTGTGTGTGTGTGTGTGTGTGTGTGTGTGTGTGTGTGTGTGTGTGTGTGTGTGTGTGTGTGTTTTGAGTACTTGTCTGTATGTGGAAGAGTGACTGGCAGGAACGGCACTGTTACATGATTCAGAAACATGCATATTAGCCAATAACGAGGTCTTAACATGGTCTCTGAATTGCAAATGTGCATGTCATGGGAGCAGGGCTTTTTTAGTACAAGATGCATGGCTTATTCTAAGTCTTTTAATGAATCCCTGTGAAAGTTTGAAAGAAAAAAGAAAGCTGAACATTTTATGAAAAATGCTAAGAAACAAATTTATGAATGTGCACCATAGTAAATATGTGCTTGCAGTGATGGCAATGTTCAACAATTCAGCATTAAATGTTTCAAGCAGGCATTTCTTTCAAATACAACCAAACAGCTGTCTGCATATCAAAATGCATTTTTTTCATATTGCATATTTTGCACAATAACATTTGGCAGTTGCAAATTCTTGCGGAAGGAGTAAAATGTTCAAAAAAAAACAAAGGCTCTGGCAATGTATATGCCTTCGTTCTATCATCTTTCTGAACTGCATAGCTAATCTAAATAAATATGTAAATGATTCTTCAGCACCAAGAATCTACGACTACAACAGATAAGCAACGCTGAATTCCAAATATTCTAAAAAGAAACAAATAAAAGCTTTTTAAATTACCTTTCTGAAGAGCCAGGACCCTGATATGTGACTGAAGTTCTGCTTTTCTAAATCATCCCATCCATATATATTTCAGTTGCCTCTCCCGTTTCTCCAATTACAGCTGAACTTCAGTATAGTGTGTCACTGTACTTTAATGTTTTTGTGTTCAAGGAGGTTGGAATCTGGCAGCAGAACTCTCTTCAATGTCAATGGAATCTGGCAGCAGAACTCTCTTCAGTGTCAATGCAATTCTAGCTCTATCAGAAAAAAAATCTAGCAATGATAGCTCTTTGCCTAAGTAATTTAGTAATCTAAAAAGCACAGTACATCAAACTCAGAAGTCCTTCACAATCAGTATGAAAAGTAAGGTCTATGTCACTTAATCGAATGCACTATTCTCTTAAGCCTAATTAAAACAAACTTAATCCATCAAACAATTGTTTAAATTAAATACTTTCCCAGGGTAAACAACCACTTGGACAACCCAGCATCCGCAACAAAAATAGCACTATTTAAAACTCACCCTGGTGGGGGGGGGCTGCACCCCCTAACTAAGTATACCAACTCTTAAATCATACTACAGTGGTGAAAAGGTCAAATCCCCGATGATGGCCCACTGTTTTTTCCCTTGGGAAAAACTTCGATAAAACGATCATTCGGCAGAATAAGATTTTTATTTACTTGGGTTCGACGAAGAGGTGTTTGCGGAATACTGCGTTTGATTAACTGATAGGATCCAAAAGTAAATCTTAGTTTTCAGTCTTTCATGGACAGTATTCATATTCCTGTCACCCCACAGAAAGCAGATTACTTTGTTAAGCTCATAAAACTGGTGATGCATGACATAGCTGGGGACAGTTCTGGATCCCTTCAATGTCGTAGTATATATAGTTAGAGAGATTACAACATCAGGTTTATTTCCCAAGCCACATCCTTTCTTTCTGTCTGTTGCACAATAGGGGACTTGGAATTTAGTTTCAATATATATATGCATGCTTCTTAAATACGTTCTGCATAGATTTTATAAATTAAAATATGTGAATTATCTCTTGAGATTTACACTCTGCAATTTTTCAATACAAACCAATAATAAGTCCAAAGTGTAACATACCTCAAACAACAAATGCATCTAGCATTTGAGTGTCTAAGACTTTAATCAGCCTATGTTGAAATGTACCATTAAAATCAAATATTTAAAGCTAACCATACAAAATAATTGATATATTATGCAATTCAGTAAAACTAATTTTACATTAGAGAGTTGCTTGAGTGTGCTTTAATGCAGGGCTCACAAAATCATGTTGCAGCCGATGTTACCTCCTTAATGTGTGTGAGAAATAAAACTCAGGAGTCATAACTGCAACTAAACTATTTGATTGTACTATGCAGTAAAAAGTTAAGCTGTGACCTATAAAAAAATCCAACACAAGTATAGGATGCCATCACTACAACTGTAAAATAAATATTACATTTTTAATTTATACACTTTGTGTACAGTACGTAAATACTATACTGTTCTGCATGTTGAGCTTTCTTTAGGATGCTGTTTCCCTCTAAGTACACTATAAGAGACAAGGTAAGGTTGAGCTCATCCTGAAATTCACAAGTAACGTAGCTATATGATTAGAAAATCAATACAAGCAATCCAAAAGTCTGATTCCTCAGTGAGGAATCCAAGTAGCAGCTGTGACTAACATATTAGTAAAACAGCAGTGCACAAAAATGAGCTACTGACCTCTTCTGAACACAGCCATCTTGACCACGCATTACATATCAAAGCAGCCAAGTCATATGAGTACTGGCTCCTTATCAGATACCTGAGACTCATAAATGCAGGCCTTGCAACTCTGATGAACTGACAAAGTGCATTTTAGCAAGTTTAAACTCCTCACATACCTTTGCTACTGTCAGGTATTAAATGATACTGTAATCTCTTGCTTAGCATGTATTCCTTGTATTAACAAATATAATCTCACTCTGCCTGAGGATATTCATATTCATAAATATAATCTCACTCTACCTCAGAGTCATAGTTATGGACCCCGCAATGCCAACTGGGACTGATTGTTTTGATATTACAAAATGTAGCAATTTAGCAGTGTCAATGGCTCAAGAAGAAATACACTTACCTTTAATGATGGAAGTTCAGAAGGCTGTGGGTTCTTTTCCCACTGCAGGTACTTGGATTAATTTCCCAATAGTGACACTGCAGTTCTGCATTCCTTAGTGTGCCTTTCTTCTGATGAGATATTAAACTGGCATCCTATCTGCTTGAGTTGGTGGTAGCCATACCTTTTAACCACTCAGATTTTCACAGATTGTTCAGACTTTTCCTTGTATTTTTGGAATGTTCCTCATAAAATGTGTGGTTTTAAGGCAAATATTTAAGGAATTAAGTCACTAAATAATAACAGATATTTGAGTTTCAGACTTCATGTCCTTCTTATTCTGGGGAAAGTATTACTTTGGATTTTCCCACCGAAGAAATCTCCTTTTCTGGCATTCTGTCTAATATGAGGGGATGTTTTTCAGTGGGAGCAAAATGAAACCTCTACGACACAGAAAATATATTATGAGTTATTACAATTATAAATGTCAAAAGCAATACCTGTTCCCTCCTGTTTGCCTCCTTTAGAAAACGCTTTTCTTATGGCAGCCAGTATTCCTAATAATTAACTTTCTACTTCCAAGAGTTCAGACAGGTTATACAAGGTGCCCTGGACAAACAAATAACTGTTTTTTTTTAATCTGAAAGCAGACCCAGCAGCCATCTCTCTCTGTCTCTCTCTCTCTCTCTCTCTCTAAATCTACAGCTGCTAAACCTGATTCCATCTGATAAAGATGGGAAAGCAATGGATAAATTGGGAAAGAAAATGTATTCTTCAGTACTGTAATGTTCAAGATTTGAATCAACAAACCCATATGTTAATGCTTGCGTCTTTTGAGGAAACGAAGTTCCTTCTTCTCAGGTAAATTTTCATCACTGCCTCTGTGACAGCTGTTGCTCAGGTGACTAGGCATACTTTAAAGCGTGCTAATGATACCACTGGTTCTTCTAGAACAGTTGCTTCTGTATCACTTTTGAGGAGATTTGCCTGGCTTCATTCCCAAAACCTCCCTGATGGTGATGGCAAATCTGTGATTTTAAATTCTCCCTTAGGTAAAGGTTGTCTGTTTGGCCCTTTTGCACCTGAGCTGCTTAAGTATGATGACAGGAGTGAAAATGATCCAGGGAGTGTCCCAGCTTTTTCAGCCCTTCTTCTTCAAACCTAATAACAGTTTTGCTTCCTCCTCAGACTCCTTTCCCAATAAACAGTTTACACAGCGTGGGGCCATTAGTCAATGTATTAGAAAGCATTGGAAAGGGGTCTCTGAATCATCATCATCACCATCATCAGCCCCCTTTCTCCTATTTTCTACATGGGGTTGGATTATTGTGTTAACTGTCACCATCCCTCTCGATCCAGTGCCACACTCTTGCCTTCTGCAACACTCATGCCTGACTGTCACAGATCTTTCACACAATCCTTCTACCTCTTTGCTGGACATCCTCATTTCCTCTTACCTTCTTCTTGTCTGTCCCAAGTCTTCTTCACCAGATTGTCTTCTGCTTTTCTGCATGTGTCTAAACCACCATAATCTATTCTCTTTGATCTTTTCTGTAATTGAAGCTACTTTGGCTTCTGCTCTTATGTCCTCATTTCTTCATCTGTCCCACAGTGTACAAACTACTACCCTTCTCATGCATGTAATTTCCATCATCTCTAGTTTCTTCATCTGCTCTTCCTTTACTACCCAGGTTTCTGTATAATACAGTAGTATTGGTCATACCACTGTCCTGTACACCTTACTTTGCAGCTTCTTTGACATTCTTTTGTCATAAACTATACCTGAAATTATATGCAAGTTGGCTGCAGCCCCTCTGATTCTAGCTTTGACCTCCTCATTCAGACCTCCCTTTTCCTCAACCACCCCTCCCAGATACTTGAAGCTATTAACCTGTTCCACTATCTTCCCTTCTATCTCATTTCCCCAGTTTTCTCCCATTGCACCTGTCTTATCTCTATTTAGTTTCATCCCATGTGCTGTCGGTTTTTCATTCCATTACCCTATCCTTTGCTGAAGTTCTTGCACAGAGTCTGATTGTAATGCTACATCGTCTACATACAGTAACTCTGTTGATCTGTCCCCTCCGACCTGTTTGCTAATGTAATCCATCACCAGTATAAACACCAGTGGGCTCAGCGCTGAACCTTGGTGTGCACCCACTCCCACAGGGAACCCTTCTGTAAGGCTGAACGCTGTTTGTACTTGAGTCACTGGGTCCTTGTACATAATCTGCACTAATTCTACCAATGTTTGTATCAAGTCACTGAAAAGATGGAAAAATACATAAAACATAAGGGGCGATCTTCCCAGTGTGCATGGCTACCACCTCCAGGCTTCTGCTGCCTACCAACCTGGCAAACTTTCTATGTGCCTGAGACTTCATCTTTTTCCTCTTCTGCAGGGGATTCCTTCTTGCTCAAGGTACAAGATTGTTATCTTTCCTAATATTTTTTCACAATAGAACCAGTACCTCTCAATCTCCTTGGCAAAGATTGTTCCTGACCTATATTTCTAGTTCCCAAACCAGATGTATTCTGGAGGCCATGTCTGGATCATTTTGCTCTTAACCTTTCTTTTATGTCAAGATTCTGAACTTCAAGATCTTATCACTTCAAAATCTTGTACCTTTGATCCAAAGTCTAGCTTTTATGGTAAAGCTGGATCTGAATCACACCTATCAGCACATTTCTATTGCCAAGTAGTTCAGGTGTTTCTTAAGATTTGTTGTGTCTGTCTTACATTACCAGTTCTCTGTTTCACCCCTTGAATGCCCCACTGCACCAAGGATATTCACAAAAGGTCTAGCTCCAGTCATTGCTTACTGCAGACTCCAAGGCATTCCAAATTTTCCATATTTGGATGATTGTCTTATCTTTGAAGACCCTTTTCCCAGCTGTAATGAGTCTCTGACAACAGCTATGCAGGAACTTCTACTCATTCTGGGCTTTCAAGTCTCTTTCCAGAATTATTGTATCATACCTTCCCATCTCACAGAATAGCTTCCCTGAGATGTTTGCTGGACTGGATGTCAGGAAAAGTCTTTTTCCTCCAGATAACACAGAAACCTTCCAAAAGTTATGTCTGAGTTTCCCTGGCCTAAACTATGCATCTGCAAGTGAGTTACTTGAGATTCTAGGGTACTTGGCACTGATGATTATGATGCTACCCTTTGCCAGACTCCACATGAGGAAAATACAGTGGTACCTCAGATCAGTCTGGACTCAGCATCTATACCCTTTGACTTTTTGGATTCTACTTTCTGAATTTTAAGGAAGGAAGATGAATGGTGGTTAGACCAGATAGTTTCCAATCTATGTCCTCCATTCTCTATTCCTACCCCCTTCCAGTCAATCATCACAGATACTTCAGTTCTGGCGTGGGGTGTGATTTCTATAGGGGTAAAAGTTCAAGCTCTCTGGGATCCAGTAGACAGACCAAAGCACAAAAATGTCAAGGGGATGTTGACTTTTCTCAATGCTTTGAAGGTCTTGAATCATCTCTGGTCTCCAGTATCTCTGCTAGTGTACCCAGATGATGCCACAATGGTGTGGTACATAAATAAGCAGGTACCAGATCCCATCCTCTTTGCAAACTAGTTATGATGGTCTATGAAGTAACAATTCAGCTCAGTCTGACTCTTCAGGCTTAATAAATTCCATTAGACCAAAATTTATTGCAGACAAAATCAGGAGGATGAGGACAGACTCCTGCTAATAGAAAATTTATCCTGGAGTCTTCCAAGAACTAAACCACCTGTGGGGAACAAGTCAGATAGAGCTGTCTGTCTTCTCTCAGATAGACAACTAAAGAAATTCTGCTCCAGGCCTCCTTGCAGACAGGCCTGGAAGACAGATGATTTTTTCATTCCCATGGCAGACAATGGTCCTGTATACATTTCCACCCTTTCTACTCATTGCCAGGGTTCTTCTAAAGATTCAGAAGGCATCTCCAAAACTTGTGGTGGTGGTGTCCTTTTTGCTACGACAACAGTGGTTCTCCCTTCTTTTCAGTTTGACTAAGGACAATTGTCACAAGCTTCCCTGTAGACCAGAGTTTGATTCACCCCAAGTTAGAAACTCTTCAACTAATTGCCTGGATGACAGAATGTTACCTTGTAGGCACTTTTTTCGGAGGATATGTAGCAGGTACCAAAGGAGGCGAGAATCTGCAACTAGGAATTCATATATTTGTAAGTGGAAATATTTTCTTGTTGATGCCACTCAGAGAACCAGGATAATTTTCAGGTCCACTTACCGGTAATTTTAATTACTTGTATGTGTTATTGTCCAGTGCTGTGTCATGCTCATTTAACAATGTACATTTGCTGGCCATTTCTGCTTGTCTGTCATTTGCTCCACCCAAGGTGATTATTTGATTTACTGAAGAAGATTAGATGCATCTTTTGAAACCTGTGTTAGCTTCTGAAAGTGTATTTGGTAAGGATGGTACTTATAATAGGATCTTTGTTGGAGTCATACAGGATGTTATGTGCAGTTTTCAGCAGGCTATAACTACCTAAAATTCCAGCTATTGGAGTTGGTATAGGACAAAACTGATAGGATTTGTATGGTAAATTGGTGGCAAATTTGGCTCCTACATTGTAACATTTACCTAGTTTGTTTAGATACGATATTTCACAATTTGTTAATATTGGGGAGACAAAAACTTATTTTTGTAGTAAGTGCAAGTGAGTGGCTTATTTGTGAACCTGAGATTTTAAATAGAGTCTGATTTTTAATTGGTTTTAGATGCAGCAGAGTTGATATGGTGGGCAAACTTAAGTTGCTTATCTCTAACTTCTTACAGTAATTTTGTTTGGTTAACTTCCCAGATGATTGTTTTACTAATTGCAGTTACAGGTGTTCTGGTGTTACTTTGAAGGATGTATTTGTGGTGAAGATCATTAGTGCACTGTTTTTCTTTGACCTGGTGTAATTTGTGAATCTGTAGGCTGAGGCTCGAGTTTAGAGAAGGAGATCTGAGCTCTACATTAAAGCTGAGTAAGAGAGTTAGAGGAGAATATTAAAGTAAAGCCAACAGCATATTGTAGAATGATTTGAGACAGTAGATGGAATTGCTATGTCTGAAGTCTGAGATACTAGTGTTTGACCATCCTTTGTGGATGGTGATGATGTGTAATTGTTTCCAAATTAAAGGAACATATGGTTATTTTATTGATCTATTAATAAGAATAGGTATTGGGTAGGCAATTGCTATGACAGAAGCTTTGCAATGTTTGGAAGTAGTTGATCAGGCATGAGAGTAGTAGGCTTCAGCTTCTTTAGGGATTTCCTTATTTTTTTTATATAGGTATAAGTATAGGTCGTCTGGTGAAACAACCTTGGGTTACTTCAGAGTTAATATTGGTGTTATTGTTTTGTTGTACTAGAGAGGTGGTCATTTGTACAAAGTATGAGTTCATTTTGCGGGATTCACTATAATTTTCTAATCTATTCTGTTTTTTTTTTTTTTTTGGCTTGGCTTTATTACTTTGTTGATCTAGTACAGACGTTTTGGGAGTTCTTAGAGTTTGATGCTTATAGAGCATGATAGTAATATATATTTATATATTTCTCTCTCTCTCTCTCTCTCTCTCTCCCTAGATATATATATATATATATATATATATATATATATATATATATATATATATATATATATATATATATATATATATAAAGAGAGAGAGAGAAAGAAAGAAGGCTTTTGGATGTTGTTGTATCATCCAGGTTTTCCAGGCCTTATCTCTTATGTCCTAAGTTGTTTAAAGTTGGAAAGTTTTTCATTTTGATTTATAAACTGGAGATAGAGAAATTAGGATTCCTAAAAAGGTTTCATTGAAATAGATAGCATCTTCATCTAGAGGAATATTTTTTGTGGGTTCCAATTGCATAGCCTTCATATAAGAGTTAAAGGTTGTTAATGACTGTCAACCTACAGTCTTGGGACTGATTCCTTCAGTCTGCTCTTACCAAATATGTAACTCTATTGATGTTACTTACCATGACAGTACTCTTGGATTACTCATATCAGAAGAGATGTTCTTAGCAGGTTTTCCTGCAAAGTAAATGAAACAAAACTAGACTTATCCATTTAGAAATGGTGGGCTATTTGTTATTGTTGATATATTCCAGAAAAAGAAGTATATGGTATGTACATAGCTGATTGCAGGGATATAGGTAAACTTTTATGAATTGAAGGTTAAACTAATACTAAAGTGATATAATTACTGCAGTGAGATCTGTCTTTTTTATCCTTTCAAGTTCCACACAGTCTATTTGAACGTTGTTAGTTTAAATTATAACACAAAAATTAATCATTGCTCACACAAGCACACTCTAGTGTTCCTAACACTACCAACTGTACAGATAGTACTCCATGATGAATAATCCTAAACTGCAACAAAAATCCTGTGTGTTGTACAGCACTAAGTCTTCTTCAATCTATTGCATCCTCTGCAAACATGAGCTTGTCAGTTTCCTGGTTCTGCTCCCAAAACTGGCTCAAACAATAATTCAACCTAATTCCTTTTTTCAAATTCTTTTTTGGCTCCTCGCAGCTGAGAATTGCCTGCATGACCTCCCATCATCCACTGGATTACCAGACCAGCATTAGCTTTGCCCAGACCAATTCCATTCCACACTTGGGGCTATTGAAGAAATAAAGGGACTGGTACAGCATCACACTGATGACTGAGAATATTTTAACCTAATGCCCCACACCTTGCATGTTCTTCCTCCATCTACAGAGGTTGGTGTGCAGTGAAGTATTGGCCATGTTACCTCATGCACCTCAACCATGAGTCCTGGCCCCCTACAGTACAGCAGCCTGTATGCGTCCCTGATTTTAGCATGATGGTACATCTGAGAGAATAGCCCACCCCAAGGATGGGCACTCCCCTCTTCTCTGCCTCTACTGTCAATCTCCTGAGATGCTTATCCAACCCTGGTCAAATTCAACCTTATTCTGAGGCAATTTTGTCTCCTTGTACCTCCATAAATAAAGTCTAGTTTTTTTTTCTAACTCAGATATACATAAATCTGCAGTATCATCTTTATTTGCTCAAAGTCATCATTTTCTCACACATTGCTCTATCTTATTCCACAAACTGAATACTTTCAGTCACATGCAAATATGCATCATCAACTAGCTCTTATGATTTATCCTCGAACAATGTATTCTCTATAAAACAGTATTTCCTCAATTACAGGTGCTGCTCCTCCATCCCCTTTGCAGTCTACATCTCAAAAACCCCACTCCCCTCACAACAGATCAACCATTTGGAAGCCTCTAATGAAGAGTATGGGAGTTGTCTCATTGCCCTGGTTTAATTTCTCTAGGTTTGCTTAAACGTCCCTTTAGCTTTCCCCTAAATCTAGGCCATAGACCTAGAGAAATTAACCTATTGAAATAAATTAAGAAAATATTATTTCAGTAATTGCTGCAATAATGCCACAATATTTGAAAACAGCTATATTTAAGGTGATGTCATATACCCTCACCATCAAGCAAAAACATATCTGTTCAATAAAACCTATCACCTTATATGGCACTTGCACACCAAGACAAAATGTTGGCAAGGCATTTAGTCAAACCCCCGGATTTACTAATCTTCCATGCAGAACTAGCTTATTCCTGCACGGAAGTGCCCATTTAGGAGCAGGACGGCAGTGCGCCATGCATATTAATAAGGCATGCTGCCCGAGCTCTTAGGCTTATACGGAGCATGTAAGAATGTAGAGGGCATGTCTTCGAGTAGAGTTTTCAGAATAGAAATGTCTCCACAGTGTAGAACAGCAGAAATGGGTAAGAAATGAGTGAGACTGCTCATAGATGTCCTCATATCCCCACCAACAGTCCCCTATGTGTATAACAGTAACAGTACATATACATAAAATGAAGAAACCCTTTTATTTATTTTTTTAAAATCCGAATGAAGCTAACAGTAGGTGTGCAAGTGTGCCCATCGCTTAGCAACATTTGAAGCAGCTTAAAAGGCTGAAGAGAATAACAAGGAAGATATATGCAAATGAAGCAGCACAGCAATAGTGTAGTGAAAAGAGCACTCTCCTAATGAGCAGGCATTCCCGGTTCAAGTCCCACAGCAACACAGTCTATTTTACATGGCAAAGCACGTTATAACCATTATGTTTGTTGCAAAACCCACTAAATAACATATATTTATGAACTGGAGTACTGCAGGAAATGCACATGTGAAGTGTCAGTGTCATAATGAATAAGGCACTAGTAAGCAGGTTTAAGCACAAATAAGCAGTAGTAAGCATATGTAAGCACTAGTAAGTGTGTTTAAGTACATTTGCATGGGGGTAAGCACTGCCTTCACAGATATAGCAATTTAGAAGCTGAGTATAAGAAACTGTAATCGGAAGTTAGCAGTGCTTACCGGCACAAACACACGCAAACCCACTTACAACTGCTTTAAAGTGCCTTAATCACTCTGTCTCCAATGGCCCGTGCTCTGCCCAGCAACAAAATAAACAGCCTCTGCAAGGCTTGAACCCAAGACCCTGTACATTGCAGTCACAGTAGCTAACCACTAAGCCATCATAGCAGTACATAAGACTGAGGTTTCAACAAACAAATCCTTGCCATAGGAAAATCAAACTGAACATGTGAAAGCAATCTATGTACTGTGTGATGTTGGATAACCTGCTACATAATATAAATATGTTAACTGGAGAACTGCAGTAAGGCCAGATGTTAGGTGTCATTGTAATAAAGTGTTGAAGTCCCCAGGACCCCATACAGTGTAGGTACACATGAATCACGGATACCAGACACATATATAACATGTAACAAATAAATCAATGCCAAAAGGAAAATATAATGCAAATTAAATATTAAGCAATGCTAAGCATTGCACAGCTCAGCTTAGTTGGTGTAAGCAATGTGTAGGCTGGCTAACTCAATCTGCCCAGTGGTATACCCCTTTAAGCAATGCCAACATTAGGTAAGCAGGTGTGCCCATAGCTTAGCCTTTTCAAAACCATCCAATTACGGGAAAGTGCAGGAAATCGGGTGTATTTAAACCCCATAAGAGCGAATACTTTCCATAACTGGTTGCAGCTGTCTATTGCAGGCAGAATGGCTGGAGTTGGGGAAGGCAGTCAATTTAGAGTGCAGTGATGGGGCATCCAGGAGTCCAGATTCATGGTATGGCTCCTGGTAAAACACCATGTGCAGAGCCTACTGAAATGCCAGTACCAGGGCTCTCAGTATAAAGTGGAGGCCTGGGACAGTTTCGCCTGTGACCTCACCAGTGCCACTGGTATCCCCCAGACTAGTGAGCAGGTCAGGCATCACCATGCTGACCTGAAGTGGCAGAGGGGGTGTTCTCTTGGAGCAGTGGATCCAAGAATCAAGGCAGATGGCTGATGCCCCAGCACTAAGTACACATTCTACTATGTAGATAACGATTGCCTAGCTTGGGTATACTATGGATAGGTAATGGCTAAATATCACTGTATTTCTCTGACAGCTGCAGATGAGTGGGCTGCGAACCAGCAAGCCCATGCTGCTAGGCTGCAAAGGCTGCAAAGGCTGCATCGTGAGGCAGGTTAGTAATAATATTGCATGTACTGTCATAACAAATAAATATAACAGTTCTAGAAAGTGTTGTACCAGTATAAAATGTATTGTGTATGGGATGTACTGAATAAACTAGACAATATGCTAGGAAGACTGTCATATAGGTTGTGTGTAAATAAAGGTGTAATATCTAGTGATTAAAAGTATAACCCCTGGAGTGCTTGTGTACATTCTGTTTTCATATGTTGTTGTAGTGTTGCATTCTATAAATAGTACTGTTGTATTAAGCAGTCTTACTCACACTGTTGAACACAGTTAAAATGTGTAGGAAGTTCAGTATAACAATGTTGGAAGTCCCAAGAGGTCAGTCATATTGTACAACTGAGGGAGACTTAGAAAACCTTGGAATTCTGCACACCAGTTCCCTCACAGCACACTGTACTGTGATGTCAACTGCAATATTTTTACCACATATATAGCAGGATTTTGAATTCCGGGAGTGGCAGTAAGTTGTATGCATAATCATACCCCACAACTGTAAAGAGTTTGTGAGAATGTCAGCTAGAAAGCTGTATGCATAATTAGACCCAACAACTATACAGAATTTGCTAGAATGTTCAGATAGTACGCTGTAAGCATAATCATAGCCATCAACTGTACAGACTGTGGCAGAATGTTCAGGTAGTAAGCTGTATGCATAGTCATACCTCTCAACTGTTCTGATCTGTCCAGCATGTCCAGATAAATGGCCCAAATCTGCTGCCTGGCAGCCTGTTCCCTTGACAAATCAGTGTGATGAGCCAAGAAATGTAGGCAGCATTTACTGACATATAACTGATAGTCAGACCTGTACATAGTCTGAGAATGTATATGAAAACAAACCTGTCATTGTAGCATCTCACCCAAAGTGTATGACAGCTATTCTCAAAATATGTCACATTAACACCTGCATCCTGCCAAGCCTTGATTAGACTGTGTGCAATAACATCAACATGGAATCTGGCACTATGTGTAGAATTTGTCAGGTAGTGTTAACAAAGATTGTCTCCACAGCTATAACAGATAAGAGGTGTAGACTGTAGGTACAACACAGTAAACTTATATACTTGTCTACAAGCACAGAATCTGGGAGTATGTGTAGAAATTGTCAGGTAGTGTTAACAGTGATGTTCTCAACAGCTATAACAGGTAAGAGGTGTAGACTATATGTAAGACACAGTCCACGTAGATAATAATCTACAAACATACCATTGTACAAAGTAAGGACATTGGGTGGCGTAATAATATATGTAAGGGACAGATCACTGTAGTGACTAAGAAAGTTCTGAAAACTACAGGGATATATTAGTTGTTAACTGACCTCTCTCTCTCACCCCCACCATATGTGCTACAATAACCTAATTACACATCTCAATCGGTAAGTGTACACTCCACAATTTTGTTGGGACATATGTCCTATTGGTTTATAAATATTCACATTTAGTTCAATGCATGTGCCATGTTAAAATAATCCCATACTGGTGGCCTGTTGCCAGCAATGAAACCAGCATGCTGTTGTAATGGCCACTGTTCTCCCATATATGCATGTGTTCTGCTTGCTCTGCAACTGTTGTAAATCTGGTGTCTTGGGTTAATGGGAATACCTATGCATGCTGTTATAAATAATCCTGAATGCTGTTGACTATTACTAACTGATATCTTTCTTAAAACTGCAACACCATAGCTCGTATGGGAAGGCCAGTCCCAGCAGACCCACCTGTCCCACCTCAACTGGCCATGGCACTGGGCACCAGCATGCCTGGGGCCCAGTCTGGGACCTCTTCCAACATTGGTCCTGCATCACCTTTGTGTGGAACCACCACAGGAGATGAGAGGTACCTGTCACCCACCTTCAGGTCCAAGCCGTGGTGTGTAGCGAGCTCAAGAAGGAGATTTGAGACAAGCTACACCAGCTTGAGAGCCGCATGGCACAATTAGAGGGCGAGCCTGTCCCTCCTACCCAGCCCCCAGCACAGCCACCTTTGGGGCCGTGAAGGTGCAGTGGTGACTGCCCATGAGTGGGGACCTCAGTCCCACTGTTTTCATTTGAGGGCTCATGGGCTTGCGACTTTCAAACACCCCTCCCCATCCAAGGTATTTACCCCCAACATGTGTCATATACCGCCCCGTGTGCATCTTGTTTGTCTTGTCTGTTAACCTACCCAACCTATCTCCCCAAATATACCTACTACCCCTCCCCAACATCCCACTCTCACCTGAAATAAAAAAGGGCAATCTGTTCCCACAAAAAAATCTCGCCCCATACATAGCTGTACATTTCACACACGTGTCCACTGGACACATGTAATCTGGTCTAATTGGCATCACAAAGAATTATTGTTGTCCTCACCCCTACCCAGGGGTTTGAGTGTCCAAATCTACCTCCAAATTTGGTGTATATGCACAGCTGTTGCTGTAGAAGAAATGGCCAGGTATGGACCTTCCCTACACCTTTCCTGCACATCCCTGGCTATTTTTCCTACTGTCTTTCCCTCTTGTGCCCCTTTTTTCAGCACTTTCCTATCAACCCTTTTTTCTTTTATTGTAAACAAATTAGCATGGGTGTAAGTAAGAGTAAGCACTTTTAAGCAGCAGTAAGCAGGTTTAAGGCTGTTTGCGCAGGGGTAAGCACTGCCTACACAGGTTAACAATTTAGAAGCTGAGTATAAGAAACTGTAACCAGACGTTAGCAGTGCTTACTGGCACAAATATGTGCAAACCTGCTTACAACTGCTTTAAAGTGCCTTAATCACTCTGTATCCAATGGCCCATGTTCTGCCCGGCAGCAAAATAAATAGCCATCAAGGTTCAAACCCAGGAGCCTGCACACCATAGACAAAATGATTTACCACTAAGCCATGCTAGATACACAAAATCTGATGTTTTCACAGACATATCATCCAGCCCAGTCATGCAACAGTAGGTGTATGTGTGTGTATGTGTGTACATATATTAATATCTAAACAGATACAGCATATCTATATATGTATATATATATATATATATATATATATATATATATATATATATATATATATATATATATATATAAACATATATACATGCAAATGCCTACATCTACACATACATATGTCAACACCTATGTCTACATATACACAACAAGTTACATATATGTACGCAGATATATATCTCTGTAGGTATATATGGATATAGTTATATATATGTAAGCAAATATATATACCTATATAGGTATATATGGCCATACATCTGTAGATAGCAATTGTAGATTAACAGAAACATATATGTCCACATGCACCATTAATGGAGTTGAGAGGCCCCAAACAATATACGTCTTGTACAAATTGGCATAACCCCCCCTCCCCACAGCCAAACACATCTGCCTTGCAATACACTACCAAGTGTTGCATATCCCATAACCAGGACCTGACACGAAATGGGCACATGATGTTAACAGTACTACATCCCACCTGTATATTGTCAGGCTGGTATTGATAACATATCATGCAGTACAGTCTGGCTCACATAGGAAATGTAAAATGTGGAAGCTATCAACATCCCCAGGATACATATACACAGACACATATATGCAGATACAGATACACACACACACACACACACACACATATATATATATATATATATATATATATATATATATATATATATATATATATATATATAACCGAGACCGCGAATTGAAATCACCCGACCGTCGACGACGCGACCGACAGACAAAATCACCGACGACAACGAACGGAAAGAGACACGAGACCGGAAGGAGTTTAGGAGTAGGGGCCGGACGTAAGTGAGCGCAATACTGTGTAAGGGATAGTGAGGGATTTGTGATAGGTTAGGTGATAGTGAGTGTCGTGTGGAAAGTTCAGGGTGTGCGTGTAGTTGAGGAGCTTGGGGTAGTGGGTGGGTAGGTGAGCAGTTAGGGTAGGTTAGTAGGGAGAGTGCGGTAGTGTCGAGCTTGGGAGTCGGGTGTAAGTGAGGTTAGTTAGGGTGTGGAGGAGGAGAGTGTGTAGTGTGGTCGGGGAGTGGTGGGTGTAAGTGAGTTAGGGGTAGTAGGGTGCAGGGAGGAGAGTGTGCGATAGTGTTTCTGGCCGGTGATGATTCCACGTGGCGAATTGTGGCGTTCGTCATTAGAAGTAGACCCATATATACATATATATATATATATATATATATATAGATATACATGTGACTACACATACATATGCAGAGATATGTACAGTAAGATACTTATGTAGCCGGCGCACACAATATGGTACAGTCACTATGCCTGCAGTTAACACTCTAACAACAGGACACTGGATGAGCTACCCATACAAATGACATTCATTGCCTGCAACATATACCCACAGAGAGGCCATAGGATAAACACCACACACAGGTTTGCAGAAATGGAATACCTTTAGTTGTGTACTACTACAGATTTATATGCCATGCCATATATTTGTTCAGACACTGACATCCATATCAACAGAGTGATGCAACTATGAAACAGTTATACTAATACAGTAGTCTGGAAGCATCCACAACTGTTGCTGTCCAGTCCAAGCCCTTCAAATCATACATTAGTAAATACAGACTGGGCCACAGGATACTACACAATCAACAGTAAGTGATGCAGGTGTATAGTCCAGCAGCCTCTTTCTACACTCTGTACACAATCACTAGGTGGTAAAGACTTCAGCTGACCAAATGGGATGTAACTGTTTCATAACAATGCATAACTGACACCATCACATGCGCACTGGCAAACAGAACAGTCTGTATGGCAGGAGGCAGTAGGCCTGCAGTAACCCACTGTATGTAAGTAATGTCAAGATAGGTGACATGTATGTTACTGTACATACAGATACCTTAAGGCAGCTCATCCCTGATACCCCCACATGTTGTAACAGCTTAGGTTATGAATGGTGCACCCCCCCAGACTCAATAATACAGGGCCATATGCCACTGTTACATACATTGGCCTCTCCTAAGGACATCATAGTACAGTACCGCTGCAAGCACGTAATGCTCCTGTGGACTACAGCAGAGATATTGGCCAATAGATGTGGACATTCTGACTCACTCTGTACAGTCCACAGGTATACACAGAACCCCTTAGTGCAGAACATATGGACCAAGCCTGACAATATGGATATTAACAACCATGTAGATGGGTATAACACATAATAACTGGTATATATTCACCCCCATAGGTTATGCATTCACACACCTCTGTCTGTTCTGACACATAATGACTGCTGGTACACAGGTGCCATGGCCACATACTACCCACTAGATATTGACATACATCTGTATAGCATCCCACCGCTCTGTCTGACATACATGATTGTTAAGGGAGGCCCGACAGCAGTACATCTGGAAAGTATCTGGACATGACATCTAGCTGGGTAAGTACACTAAGCTGCTAGGCATGTAACAAAGCACTGTGCAGGCTACAGGCAGACTGGCTCAACACTGGCCTACATCTTCTATGTGGGAATGCACATGTACCTGTATATATAGCAGGCTCTACAGGCATGTCACAGCACAGGTTAAGATACACCTGTGTGAAAGTGCATAACCACAACCAATGTGAACACAGCCACAGCCAAATATGGTAAGCTAGCATAATATTACAGTATATGGACTATCTGTTCAACACCATCCTCATATGTGTCACCCACACACTAACCCTACATATACTGGGCCACTACACAGTGTGGTCTGATGCCCATCTGTGGTGTGGGACATGTGTGTGTATGGCCTACAAACCTGTAAGCCAATATGGTAACATACTGTGGAGCAGCATATAACATCAGATAGGATGGGACCTATGATGATGGCCTCTACCACAGTCTGTACACAGGCCAAGGTATATATTAACAATACACACACTGTCGGCATTCACCATAAGTACACAGAATCAGTACTGTACAAACAACCACAGAATGTCCAGGTTGTGTCATCAAATATAACCCCTACTGTACATAACATGTGTAGCAGTCTGATATCTCACTGGCTTGTTATCAGATATGATGACACTAATGATGGTGTACAGAACATATGCACTTCTTAATGCATGAAATATGTACAAACTTTGACAGAGTTGTGGCTGGAAGCACATATACAGAGCCAATATTGACATGTTGCTGTGATAACCTCATACATTTACTGCTGTAACAGGGTTTGGTGCAACATATGTCCTATGAGGGATATGAGGTCAGTAACTGTTACAGCTTTCACCATCTACAGACTGCAGTCCTCATACTACCTTCTGCAGTCCACAGATAGATGCTCTGTGGGTAACACATGAAACCAAAGGCACAACACACTGCCCAGTCTGCAGATGACCCTACAGATGTGGATTCCTCATAAACATAGAACTGACATGACAGGTATTAAAACATGTAGGACAGCCATATCCACACACACACACTGTTGAACCAACATTACTCTAAATGCAGTATAGCAGCACTTACAGTCTGTAGTTATTTCAGGCACATCCCCCTCCTGTGTGTTGCCCTGTTTCCACAGTGTATGTTGTTAGAGGTAAATCCCCAATCCATCTGAGATGCTGTCTGACAAACAACAGATCTAGTTCCTGCTCACAGTGAATGAAAAGGGCCAACACCAACATGATGTTCCTAGATATTGGAGTGTGTTTCCATGCAACTGGCTATGGGAATGTTACCACAGCTGTTCCACATGCAATCAGCTAGGGGAGGGCTGTAATTCATGCGGAGGCCATCAGCTGATCATGAGCATCACTTAAAATGCACATGCTGCTGCCTAAGAAAAGCAGGTGTAGGTCTGCACATCCACCAGTGAATGAGTGAGAGAGGCAGACAGAGGCATTGACAAGTCAGGGAGGGGTGGGAGAGTAAAACCTAAGCATGTTTGTGTCACACACCTACCAGCATAGGGTATCAAACCCCTCATGACTAAGTAG
Organism: Protopterus annectens; assembly: GCF_019279795.1. Lineage (NCBI taxonomy): Eukaryota > Metazoa > Chordata > Ceratodontiformes > Protopteridae > Protopterus > Protopterus annectens. The sequence continues at coordinate 4,080,245 of NC_056731.1, forward strand.
TGCTATCACAGTACTATGCAGTTATTGGATGCGCCACATAGGTTACCTGTTGTGGAGTCCTCAGAACATATATGTGATGGTGAGTGACATCTGCAACAGGAATATGGTAGCTATAAGGTAGGTGAAGTACATGTGCCTATCCGCATGAACAGGTTCCAGCATCAACACAGCCACAATCTCACAGGGATGCACACAAATTGACACACTTGGCAGGGCCAGGGATACAGCTCATCACTAGTGAGATTGCCACAACACATTACTGTGCAGGTATAACATGCACCACACATAATAATTCTTATTGTTTTTATGAAGTGGGTTATTGTATTTGTTCACTTTGGACAAATATATGACCTAGTGTTGATTTTAGCTCAATGCCTTTAGAGTGATATATTTTTTTACGTGGTACCAGGTCTCGTTTGTATTGTAACTGTGTAAGTTTTATTACACAGTTTTTTTTTTTTGTTGGAATGTTTTTGCTTAGGATTTTTATTCATGACTTACAAGTATTTTTATTACAAGTTAGATTCATTAACAAATTTGAATTAATTTGTAGATATTTATAAATTAAAATACATCTGATGTTTATTGGGGAGGGTCACGTTGTATCTCAAAGTATTTAAGCGCATTGATTCTAAATTAAAATGTTCTGAAGAAGCCTGGTATTGAGACTAGTTGAAAGCGCTTATCCTGTATGTGTTTGCTGTATTGTACATTCCTAGATTAAAGGATTTTATACAAGAAACTGTTTACCACTATTGGAGTTTTACTAGTTGGTTGCCGTCCTTGGCTTTGGTGTTTTTTTTTGATGCACCACATGTGTCATACAGAGGGTATATGGGCAAAAGGTATGGGGAAGTGGCTGACATCAGACAGCATGCTTCAGTATGCCACTGGGGGTTGTAGTGAGTGTGGATGTGATCATATCCATCATACAACACACACAGAAACACACAGGGTGCCAGTACTGACATGCATGGGTGCATTTCTGCACAGGTATGTGGTGGTCAACTTTGGCAAATGACTATACAAGGCTAGGTGATGGGTATACCTTGGCATCAGGCCACATGACAATGGTCTGCATTATGGCTCAGAGCTGTGGTTTCTGCATTTGCCCACACAGGTGGGTATTGTATCCACCATCCAGTCACCTGAGTGACTATTGCGTGTGGCCAATGCTGTGCATCGTTTGCCATGTATGTGTTCCTTAGTCCATGACATGGACAGTGTCTGGGATGTACACACCTCCCACATGCATGTACAGTGACATATGGAACTGTACCTGGGGTGTTGGGCCCATGTTGTGTACACAGATTATCATCAGATGTGCCAGTCTTGGCCGCTTGTGGCAGGGACTGGTAATGGACAGCAGGTTACCCCTGCAGCTACATTGACAGCATGCTAATGACATTCCCTGGTGTCAGTGGCATCTGTCCATAGACGGTATGTTTTCAGGCATGGTATGTCCTTTCTGGGTCATATGTGATGGCACCACAGGTGTTGCAGGTGTCCATTGGGAAACATGGGGAAGGTGCACTTTCTGCATGTATGTGCCTATTGGACAGATGGACAGGGTGCCATGCCCTCTGTAGGCCACTGCATTCACTCCATAGTTACTATCAGTCGCCAATATGCAGTGTACTACACACATATTGGCTGTTGCCTCGGTATGTGTGTGTGTGTGTGTGTGTGTGTGTGTGTGTGTGTGTGTGTGTGTGTGTGTGTGTGTGTGTGTGTATAAGGCATGGGTTGAGAGTGTGCTCTGTGTAATACTGGGGTTGCTAACTGTGATTACCTGGCCTTAATGTCACATGCATGGGTATGGATTTGCACCCCAGCCTCTCGGCTATTTCACATCTGTTATCCTTGTACAGTGGACATTGTGATATATACTAAGGCTACAATGTAAGAAATTTGCAAAACCTTCATATTGGGCCCAGGTGTTACACACTCACACCCACCTCCACATAGGATAAGAGTTACAAACACACACACACACACACACACACACACACACACACACACACACACACACACACACACACACACACGTCATGTCTGGGAGTAGAACCCAAACCTAACTAGCTTATTACACTATGCAGTTATAGTAAATGCCATGGAGATTACTGGAGTTCTCTTTCCTCAAAGGTGTATATCACATTGGCTGACATCAGAAGGATTCCCAAAGTAGGCCATTTGAAATGTACTGAGTGTGACTAGCCTAAAATGCATTGCTCCCTACACAGACATTGAAACACACACAAAACATCCACAACCGACATGTGTGGGTATAGAACTCCTAACATAGGTCTATATTACACTACAGCATTGAGCTCTTATAGGACACACTACAGGAATTACTGGAAAATTACTTCCCCAAAGGTGAATTTCACAATGAATGACATCGGCAGGATTGCCAAAGTAGGGCATTTGACATGTACTGAGTGTGAGTAGCCTAAAATGTATTGCTCTGTACACAGACATTGGAACATGCACAATACATCCACAACAGACATGTGCGGGTATAGAACCCCTAACAGAGATCTATATCACACTATATCAATATGCAGTTATGGCACACACTACAGAGATTACTGGGCTACATCCTTCCCAGAGGTGTATTTCTAGGTGGATGACATCAGCAGCCTTGCCAAAGAATAGCATGTGAATTGTAGGAAGTGTGACTACCCTAAAAAGCATTGCTCCCTAAACAGACAGGGTTAGACAGACACACACACAAACATACTTGCAAAGTCTGGGATTAGAACACCTACCTAATTAATTTATCACACTACAGCAGTATGCAGTTGTGGCACACACTATGGAGATTACTGGGCTAAAATTCCCAAGATGTGTATTTCTAGGTGGATGACATCATCAGCCTTACCAAAGTAGTGCATTTAAATTGTAGGGGGTGTGACTACCCTAAAAAGCATTGCTTTCTACACAGACAGACACACACAGTTGCCAAGGCTGGGGTTAGAACTCCTACCTAACTATTTTATCTCACTACAGCAGTACACAGTTATGGCATGCACTACAGAGATTACTGGGATACAAACCTTCCCAGAGATGTATTTCTAGGTGGATGACATCAGTGGCCTTACCAAAGTAGAGCATTTCAATTTTAGGGAGTGTGACTACCCTAAAAAACTTTGCTTGCTACACAGCCACACACACAGTTGCCAAGGCTGGGATTAGAACACCTACCTAACTATTTTATCACACTACAGCAGTACACAGTTATAGGACATGCCACAGAGATTACTGGGATACAATTTTCCCAGAGGTGTATTTCTACACAGACAGACATACAGTTACCAAGTCTGGGAGTAGAGCTCTTACCTAACTATTCTATCACACTACAGCAGTACACAGTTATGGCATGTGCTACGGAGGCTACTGGGATACCTCCTTCCCAGGGATGTATTTTTAAGTGGATGACATCAGCAGCCTTACCAAAGTAGAGCATTTCAATTGTAGGGAGTGTGACCACCCTAAAAAGCATTGCTTTCTACACAGACAGACACACACACAGTTGCCAAGGCTGGGGTTAGAACTCTTACCTAACTATTCTATCACACTACAGCAGTACACAGTTATGGCACACGCTACTGAGATTACTGGGATACAATCTTCCCAGGGATGTATTTCTCGGTAGATGACATCAGCAGCCTTACCAAAGTCAAGCATTTCAATTGTAGGGAGTGTGACCACCCTAAAAAGCATTGCTCTCTAGACAGACAGACAGAAACATACAGTTGCCAAGGGTGAGCTTAAAACTCTTACCTAACTGGTTTATCACACTGCAGCAGTACACACTTATGGGAAGCGCCACAGAGATTACTGGGGTACAGTTCTCCCAAAGGTGCATTTCACAGTGGATGAACTTAGCAGGCTTGTCATAGTGGGCTATGGGGAGGGCAGTGTGTATGCATGGGCCATAATCCATTCATCTAGGGGTTGATATGCCACATTGGGCACAACCTGGGTCATATTTCACAGGTACATGTATACAGCTGCTAGATGACTACTTCTTGAACAGTCATGTTGCACAGCTGGCATGTGCACCACATACTCTGTAATGCTGACAGATACTGGCAACTAGTATCTGAAGTGAGTGACATCTGACCCTTGTGTGGTTGTGGCCCTTTGTCTGTGTGCTGGGTGGGATAGGCCTGGATGGCTCATTGTCACAGTCACCCTCTTCCACACATCTATGTATGTCTACCTTTGGCTTATTATAGTGTGTTGTCCTTACATATATGCCTGTATTCCTATCCACTGTGTGTGCAAAGCATGAGTGGTGCATACTGAGGAGCATCTGCACTAACATCTGTGACTGCCAGATATGTCTGGTTCACTGCTGTTTGCAGACAAGGCCTTCATATGTTTGTGTGTGAGCATGCCCAGTATGACCTTTCAGTTTGTTGTTGACTGACATTGCCTTCATTTGTCTAAGTGTGTGGGCATGCCCAGTATGGCCATCTGTATTGAATGTGTGGATTGAGTCCAGATAGTTTGTACTGCAGTGCTGACCATTGTGTTGTACACCTACAGGTAGCATGCTGTCTCTGCAGGGTATCCATCGATCATTTGGCATGGACTGTTAATACATTTCTACATAGGATGGGGGGCACACCTGACTATTTCTACATTTCTACACAGGATTGTGGCGGGGTACACCTGACTGCTACTATATTTCTATGTAGGTTGGGGGGCACATCTGACTATTTCTACATTTCTATGCAGGATTGTGGGGGGAACACCTGACTGCTACTACATTTCTAAGTAGGATGGGGGCACACCTGACTATTTCTACATTTCTACATTTCTACACAGGATTGTGGGTGGGGGCACACCTGACTGTTACTATATTTCTACGTAGGATGGGGGGCACACCTGACTATTTCTACATTTCTACACAGGATTGGGGGGCACACTTGACACTTGTAGACATTTGCTAGGACTATACTGGTATGTCGGTTACTCCATTTCAGTCTGTTGTCTTATCTATCATGCTGACTAGTGGCATACCAGTGTACTACAGATCTTAGCTTTTAATTACCTACATATTAGTTTCTGACTTCCTACCCTTCAGAACTGACATCCCACTGCCTGACCTGCTGTAGTCTGTCTGTGTAGGCCTGGGGGGAGGTTACCTATAGGCCTCATTCAGAGGCCATAGCACAGCCTTTGTTTGTGCTTGTCTATACCTCTTCTGCTGGCTGTGGCTGTTGTTGGGTATGTGACCCCCCTGACTGGCATGTGTGAGTCACTTACCTTGTGGGTGTCCCAGTATTGAGGGTGGTGCTGCAGGGCTGCCTATGTCTGATGCACATAGTACACTCCCTACACGTGTTTAGGCACAGGTAGTGTAATGTTTGGCATCCCTTTTACTGTATGTGAGAGTCAGAGAGAGGTATTATTCCCTGGGTCCCTCCTGTGTCACTATGTGTGCTATGCATTGCCTCCTTGCCAAGGCCATGGTATACTGGGCATGCCTCTTCTGCCTACTGTGGCAGGCACAGGTTGTTCCTCCTCCAAGTTACTCTGTGTCTGTGCAGACAATGGTGGGAGGCTGTGTGGCCCTGCCCCATGCTGTTCCTGCTGCAGCTGTTTCCGCAGGATCATATTGTGTAGCATGGCACATACAAGGACAATTTGGGTACATGTAGCTAGTGAGTACTTCAAGGCCCCACCGGATGTGTCCAGGCACTGGAACCATGACTTGAGCACCCCAAACACATGCTCTACTATAATTCTTGTCTGTGAGTGTGCCTCATTATTCAGTTCTTATTCGGGTATGTGTGCACTTCTGATGGGTGTCATCAGCCACGGCTCCAGTGTGTATCCAGCATCCCCCACTAGGTGACTGTCAAGGATGTCCCCATTGGCAGATCTCTGGTACAGCTGTGTCAGATGCCAGATGTGGGAATTATGATAGCTTCCAGGGCAGCCAGCACACACATTCATTATTATGCCCTGGGCATCGCACATGACCTGGCAGTTGATAGAGGGGAAGCCCTTGTGGTTGATATAGACCCTACCCCGCTCACCAGGTGGTGCTTTGATGCATATGTGCGTGCATTCTATAGCACCCACTACCTCAGAGTATTCTGCTACTTGGTGGAACAGTTGCATATTGCTGGCCAACGTCTCACGGGTGTTGCGGAAATATAAGTGTTCACCGACATGTGCTGACATGGCATCTAGGAACTGGTGGAGTACCCTGGATGCTGATGCCTGTGAAATCCCCATCATATCCCCAGTTGGCCTTTGGAAGGTACCTGTAGCTAGTATTCTTAGGCCTACACATACCTTGGTATCCACTGGGATGGGTTCCCCTCTGTTAGTTCTGTGTGTCAGGCCTGGCTGACACAGCTCAACAGTTTGCTGTAGGAGGTCCCTGTCCACCCTATAGTGCTCCACTATCTCCAGCTCATGTAGCCCCTTGTAGGTTACCCTGGGTCTGTATACTCTTCTCCATCTCCTCACTGTGATGTGGTGGACAGCATTCACATCCTCACCACCCCGCCTCTTCCACAAGTTGTATGATAGCTATTGCAGCCCCTATCATTTTGCTGTCGTGAGTGTTAAAATTTCCCCGCTTGTTTACACTGATGGTGTAAAGTGTGGGAAAAGCCAGTGGGGAAGGTGTTTGCTTAGTTTATAGTAATGTTCTGGGCTGGGCTGGTCTGCTGCCTGTGTAATTGGCTGATTCTGATACATTTCACCTGTCAGCTAAGCTAGTTCTCCTTGATTACCTTCCTACTGCTGTTTTCCCTTTCCATTGTCTCCCTGTTTAAGCCCGTGTGCATGCCGTGTAAACAGAGTGCTCAAATGTGCACATTGCTGCTATTTCTTGGTTTAACATCTTTTTTTCTTCCTGTAAAACCTGGTGTGTGGCACATGCATCCGCTTACACTTTGTAAAAAGTGCTAGGCAGGTTTAGACACACCCCCTAGCTTAGCTGTGCTAAGCTAGAAGCAAACCCGAGCCACAGGGCTCCAATCTGCTTACAGTATGCCTGACACTCCCACCCATGATGCCACCTAACTCATAGTCTTGCACTCAGCTATTCATACTCTTACACTGTTGGGACCTGCCTCACATGCTGGGGAAAACTGGGATTCACTATCCTTCCCCTCATTTGCATAGGATTGCCTGGTAATGCATAGTTACATGTGTCACACTGAGCCTCCCCCCTTAGTAACCACTATTCACTGTCCAGGTTGTCTTTTGCCTGCCATTGACTTGCATGGCAGAATACAGATTTTAGTCAGAATGCTTGTTTTAGGTTTATTTTCTTATTTTCCCACCGATCCCTTTTGCGCACCGCTGCCCTATGCTTAAACAGCCGAGATCGGCGAAAAAAAATTAAAAGTTGATTTTTATATTTTTTGTATTGTTTGCAATGCCAATGGCCTTATACTTGGCCATTGGCATGCTTCCTCAATAATATGCAGCCTTTATTTGGAGCTGTCATGTCTCCGTTTTGGATTTTGCAGATATGTACTCGGTTACTAACCGAGTACATTTCTGCAGATTACGCTAGTCCTGTACGACCTGATTCCAGCTTCCTGGATAGCATATTTACCTCATTTGCATGGTTGTCACCTGCAAATGGGGTCAATTACATACAGGGGCTGGGAACGTGCAGGACTAGTGCAAGAGCGCTCGTGCACGTCAAATGAGCACGTACGTGGAGCGCTTGGCCACCATATTGCCATCATTACCTCTTCCACTAATCATGCACACCATGCAGGGCTTGCTGAATCCAGGGGAAAATGTTGGCAAGGGATTTAGTCAGAGGTTAAGGACTTTGTATCATACACAGGGACTTCAATATTTGTTAGTGTGGTGTCAGATGTGCCAACTGCAGTACTTTGTGTCTGATGAGTTTCACTTCTGTTTCTGGGGAGTACAGTTCTTGAATAGGAAATTCTTCATCCCATGGTATCTTTCTTATACCTTTTGAAGTAAAAAAATGAAAAATACACACTGCTCTAGGACTTCTTCAGAACAGGATGAAAGCGCTTGACTGTGTTGGGTGCACAACTGTTGGACTGGTACCTGTCATTTATGTTTTTTTATTCTATTTGACTGTTTGGAGCATTAAACCTGTGTTTTACCAATATCCTTGGAGTATTTTATGCCTGTGGACTTCCTTGAGGCAACAGCACAGAGTGGTTTTGTTTTTCTTTGTGGTGTGTTCCACTCTGATCACTGGGTTGTCGTTTCTTAAGTTGAAAAGGAGTATATTATTTTTACACACCTATGTTGCATTTGGTTGTGATGGCACTGACCTGAAAGAAGTCTAGGCCCATGATTGTATTAGGTGTAAGCAGAAAGGTGTGTTGTGACTAGTGAAAAAGAGAAACCACTTGTTATGTTTGTGGGGTCTGTAATAAAGCTGAAGTGATAGAGGGTGTGACATCATTAAAGAAAGATTTGACGGAAATTTTAAATATTACGTTTATGAGGTAAGCACAAAATGTGAAGGGGGCAATTACAGGATTTTTTTTGGTAATAAAAACTGTGTGAAAGAAGCAAACAGAGTTGTCTAATGATGTGAAAGCAAAAGTTGTTTAAGAAGTACATAATGCAAATTATTTTCAAAGGAGAGTTAATACTACAAGAACATGAAAAAAGCTGGAGAATAGATAACATGTACTTCAAAAGCTTTATAATTACCATGTCCCATACCTCTCAACTGTCCCTGATTTTCAGGGACGTCCCTGATTTTGACTCAAAGTTTAACTCTGTCCCTCTTAATCCCTTCTGAAACTAGTGACTTTTGGAGGAAAGGTGGTGAACTGCACTTAATGAATAATGACAATAATTAAGAGTTATAAACTTCTTTTACTTCAGAAAATGTGTATTAATTCATATGCTCTGATTCTGTCAATGTTTCAAGTTAATAGCACTAATATTTTAAAAGTGTCCCTGATTGTCCCTGATTTTTTCTTGACTTGTCCCTGATTCTGTTGAAATGTGTCCCCAATTGGTTGAGAGGTCTGCCGTGTCCTGTTTTCATCTTAGTATGGTAGGATAGATTTAAAAATAGCACAATAATTGTGTGCTATACTAAGTCAGAGTTATTGGGTAATGAATAGTTTAATGATATGAAAAGTGACACTGGCTGGTGACTTTTCAGATAAAAATAGAAAGAACTAAAACACACAAAAACATATTTGTTAGTGAAATGGTAGAAAAAAGAAATGCATAGATTTGATATCTGGTAATTGTCATAGTAAGTTTTATGTTGGCCTACCCTAGTTGCTTCCTTCCTATCTAACTAACTTTCAAGGTGCTGTTCAAGCTTTATTTTAATTTACCTTTACTGTTTTCTGTGATATTACTCTGGTTACCTGCATAATGTAAGGTTTTATGCTGCCTTTACAGTAAAGTAACAGTACCATGGCTGTAAGCTGATAATATGAACAATGAAGGAAGGTGAAACTAATATATTTTGTAACACTGATTCATTTATTATTTATTTTGATAACCAAAGAGACTTTTACAAGTCATTGCTTTAGCCGAATACAGACACAAAAATAAGAAATGATTATCATGATTATGTAAGTTAAACATTAGCTAAATACACTGGCAAAGAAATAGACAATCAGTAGTAATTATGCATGAAGCTTGTACTTTTAAATAGATAAATATTAGAAAGACTTCCTGAAAATGATAACATTGTAACAAGCCAAATGTCAATATGAAGTTAAACTTGATTTAGACCTATTAGCAGAACTTGCTTAGCTTTAGAGTGTGTGCCTTCTGTGAAGGTTGGGCACCGGGCTGGCAACTCGACACTGTAAAAATCCACTGCCAATCAATAGTGGACCGGTGATCTGCTGTGGCAACCCCTAACCAGGAAAAGCTGAAAGACAAAGTAGAACTTGTTTAGCTGATGGCAGTAATCTGGGTTAATGTGAACTATCAGGCAGTCAGGGGTTATGTTAGGTAACCATCCGATCAATAACTATGTTCTTCAGTGTTTGCAAATTAGAAAAATATTTGCTGACAGTCATCCTATTTTTTTAGGTTATCCCATGTCTCTGGCAACATAATAATAAATAATTGCCTTGTTATTTATCCATGTTGGGTTGGAGTTCTGATTCAAAAGACACTCATCTACAAATACCCGAAAAACAAAGACATGCAATACATTAATCAACTGAGCAATAATAAAGTCAAATACTACATGAGACTGGTAGGGAAGCCTCTGAGAAAGGCTGTAGGGGTAGATGCACCCTGGTGGAGTGAGGTCTGATCCTCTGGGGGATAGGTTTTCCATGGTGCTTATAGCAGAAATGAATGCAATGGCCTATCCCTTTAGAAATGTTTTGCTTTGAAATAGCCTTCCCCTCTGCCCCTGCAGCAAATGCCACCAGCAGTTGTTCAGATTTCCTTTGAGGTTTAGTCCTGTCCAAGTAGAATCTAAGTTGTCTGTGCACATCTAAGGAATGCAGTATCCATTCCCCTTTGTTCTGTAGATTTTGAAAGAAGGTTGGCAAATGAATAGACTGATTAAGAGCCACACTGGATACCACCTTGGGCATGAAGGATGGATTGGTTCTGAGGGACACCCTGTCCACATGAAAGATGATGAAAGGCTCCACTGCCATAAGGGCCTGCAATTCAGATACCCTTCTAGCTGAAGTGATTGCTAAAAGGAAAGCTGTTTTCCAAGAAAGAAAGTTTAAGTCTGCAGTAGCAGCTGGTTCAAAAGGAGGTAGAGTGAGTTTCTCCAAGACAAAGTTAAGGTCCCAGGCTGGGGTTGGAGCTCTCTTGGGTGGCCTCAAATTTTTTGCCCCTCTGAGGAACTGCTTGAGCAGTGGATGAGAGAAGAGGGGAGGATCTGTGTTATAATGAGCTGAAATGGCTGAGGCGTGGATTTTAATGGAGGAAAAAGACAGGCCCTTGTGGAGCATCTCAGTTAAGTATTGTAAAATCTGAGGTAAATTGGGTACTGCTGTGCTCATCCCTTGGGATTGGTTCCAGGCAAAGAATCTTTTCCATTTTTCAGCATAAGATTTTCTAGTACTAGGCCTTCTTGCCTCTAAAATGATATCCATCACAGGTTTACTGAGGGATGGTAAAGGTGAGATTATGGAATTAGCCAGGCTGCAAGGTTCAGTGTTAGAAGCTGAGGGTGCAGAATCTGGTTCTCCTGCTGAGACAACAGGGAAGGAGTCTGAGGCAGATGCCATGGGAATAACCATGACACACTGTGCAGAAGGGGGTACCAGTGTTGGCGTGGCCATTCGGTTGCAATCAAAATCATCCTTGGTTTGTCCTGTTTGATTTTTAGTAGTACTTTGGAGAGCAGAGGCATGGGGGGGGACATAGACTGATAGGTTTTTCCAGATGAAGGACAGAGCATCTGCTTTCCAGGCTTGCTTGTGCAGAGTCCTTCTGCAAAATTTGTCCAATTGGTAGTTCTGGGGAGAGGCAAACAGGTCTATATTTGGGCTCCCCATTTGCTTGTCAACATGTTGAAAATCCTTGGTTCCAGTTTCAACTCGTGTGGGTCCATGAGGTTTCTGCTTAGTCCGTCTGCCAGTGTATTTAATTTTCCTGGCAGGAATTGAGCTTGTAGGTGCACTTGGTAGCTCAAGGCTGTGTTCCACAATGCCATGGCTAGTCTGCAGAGGGGATAAGAATGTGTACCCCCCTGCTTGTTTATGTACCACATAACAGTGGTGTTGTCTGTCTTTACCATAAGTAGTCCTGGAAGAATGGGGTTCTTAAAGGCTGTCAGAGCATTCTGTACAGCTAACATTTCTTTTTGATTGATGTGCAGGTGCATTTGACTTGGGTTCCATTTGCCCTGAATGCACTTCCCTGCTAGGTGAGCCCTCCATGCATAGTCTGATGTGTCTGTTGTTAGGGTTTGGGTGGCAGGGGGTGGTGTGAAAGGTAGTCCCTTGTTTTGGTGGCAGGCCTCCGCCCATCAAAGGAATTCTAGGCGTAGGCAAGGTATGATAGGAATCATTGCTTCTAGATCCTGAGAATGTTGACACCATAGGCTTTTTAGATAACACTGTAGTTTCCTCATACACAGTCTTGCATATGGAATTAGAAGAATGCAGGAGTCCATGAACCCCAAGGCTTGCAGTATTTGTCTTGCAGATAGCAGGGTTTTTGTGGCCACTTGTTTGAAGAAGGTTGTCAAATGAATTTGTTTCTCTGGCGTGAGGTAAGCCATCTGGGAAGTTGTATTCAAGCTTGCTCCCAGGAATATAATTTGTTGACAGGGTACCAGGTGTGATTTTTTTTCTTTATGGTGTACCCCAGACAAGTCAGAACCCTTTGTACAAAGGCCAGATGACTCAAAAGTATGTCCTGGCATTTCTGCCTGAATTAGACAATCGTCCAGGTATGGGTATATTTGAATATTTCTTTGCCTGCAAAATGCAATAACTGGAGCTAGGCACTTTGTGAATACCCTGGGCACAGTAGATAAGCCAAAGGGCAGTGCAGAGAACTGATAGTGCATGTAGCCTGCTTTGAAGCGTAGGTATCTTCTGCAAGATTCCCTGATTGGGATGTGCAGGTATGCTTCTTTTAAATCTAGTGTTGCCAACCAGGCATCTTTGCCTAGCATAGGTAGTAATTGGTGAAGAGTCAGCATCTTGAAATTTGGAATCTCCAAAAAGGTGTTTAGAGTAGACAGGTCCAGGATAGGACGCCATGAATTGTCTTTTCTGGGTACCAGGAAAAGTCTCGAGTAGAAACCTTGTCCCTTTTCCTTTTCCGGTACCAATTGAATAGCCCCCATGCTTAAGAGAGAAAGTAGTTGTTTTTGGGCCTCTGCCCACTGATTTGGGGGTAGGTACGGCCACATTCTTGGTGTTGGCAACATGTGGAAGTGAAATCTGTATCCCTGGGACACTATATTTAAAACCCATTTGTCCTGGGTATTGAGTTCCCAGTTCTTTGCATGAAGAGAAATCTTTCCCCCCAAAGGGGCAGTCAGTTGATAAATGCTTGGAGATTTTAAACGGAAGTCATTGAGACAGTTTACCATGGGGGGTCTTATTACTCCCAAATTTGGAAGTGGAGGCCCTTCACTGCTTAGTCCTGTGTGTCCCCTGGGACTGAAACCTGGAGCTGTTGCTGTGCCTGGGTTTGGCTTGAGAAGACCTGGAAGAAGCTGGAAAGGAACAATTCTTAGAGGGCCAGTGTCTCCTAAATCTAGGAGGCTGAACTTGTACGAAATCTTTAACAGTTTGCATAGATTTAGATTTATCTTCCATCTTTTTAAGAACTTCCTCAGCCTTGTTGCCAAACAGGCGGTCCAGATTTAAGGGAGCATCCAACAATTTCGCTTTAACATGATCAGGCATAGATTGCTCCTTTAGCCAAGCATGCCTTCTGAGCACATACCCAGTAACAGCAGCCCTGCAAGAGGCCTCTAATGAATCAAAACCACATTGCAAAGTATGTTTTCCAACTTGTTCAGCAGAATGCATTAAATCCTGTAATTCTTTATTTTCCACACAGTCAAGAATCAACATCATTTTCTGTTTAAGCAATCCAATAACATCTTGCTGATATTTTAACATATGAAACTGGCAGTTTAAAGCCCTAATGGCCAAGGTTGCAGAAGTGTAAACCTTCTTACCTCATCTATTCAGCACCCTGGAGTCTGTATCAGATGGGGTAGGATTTTAACAGTAGAAGCCTTAATGCCCTTGGGGCCTTTGTGAAATAGTCTCTGGATCTGCAATAAGATTTTTAAAAAGGAACTTGTGTGACTCAGAGACCCCGTAGTATCTGTCAGGTTTTCTGGGAGCAGGAGGCAAGGAATCAGGGACCAAACTGGATTCCGAAGAAGCATCATCAACAATGTCTAGTACGGGAGGAATAGCTAAAGGCCTATGCTGAGGTAGAAGTAAGAAATCAATAAGCCTCTTTTTTGATTCAGAAATATCCTGGCTTTCCCAATGGAAATGTTCCCGTAGAGTATGCAAGGTTTCCCCAAAAGAAAATCCTCTGGAGGGGAAGCAGAGGGAATGGAGTCCTCTGCATCAGAATCCACATAAGTAGATAAGGGCAAATCCAGATCATCAGAAGAATCAGAAAAAACAGAATCCTGATCAGAAGATTCATAAACAACTTCAGTCCTAGGCCTCTTAGAAAGGGGGGTGGGGGGTTGGCTACCCCTGAGTAGAGTTATTAAATCTTCAGCCATTCTTATCATTTGTTTTTTAGGCATAGAGGCCTGAGCATGTGGCCTGGGCATCGGTTTTTTAGGCATAGTTCGAGATTTAGGCCTAGAGAAGAAGGAGGCGTCGGTTTAATATGCAAGTCCGTAGGCCTGAATACACTCTCAGAAGCCCTTGCCTGCACAGCGGCTCTGGACCCATCCAAGGTAGAGACATCCACGGGTTCCATAGTTGAAGCATCTTGCGGCATACCAGACTCTGAATGGGTCTCAGTAGATTCCTGCGGATCAGAAGTAGCGGGTATCAGGGACCTCACTGAGTACCGGCGAACTGGCGACTGGCTTAGGAGAAATGTCGTCGGCAGTTTTGGACCTCGGCGGCCTGTCTCTGTCTTTATCTTTGTGTCTTTTAAGAACCCTGGTAGTCGGATGGCTAACTGATGACATTTCTAGATAATTAAACTGAGAACCGAAATATTTAGAGACAAAAATATATAGATGACGGATAGTGCACTGATTAAATAAAGCACAAAACCAACAGCAAGGTACATCGTGGTCAGGGCCTAGGCAAGGAATACAGTACAAATGAAAATCTTTATGAGGTATTTGCTTTTCACAAGTAATGCAATTATTAAATAAAGCACAAAACCAACAGCAAGGTACGTCATGGTCAGGGCCTAGGCAAGGAATACACTATGGATGAAAATCTTTATGAGGTATTTGCTTTCCACAAGTAATGCAATTATTAACTTTTACTGATATTTATTTTATTTATTTTATTTTATTTTACATTTGTTGACCGGACTAGTCTAGCTGGAGACATGTCCATTTTCAGTAGAGGCCCGGGGAGAAAAGCTCCAAGAAATCATAGAGTTTATACAAAGTTAAAATAGAAGTTTGTAATACAGATATTGAAAGAACAGAATTATCGCAAAAAAATTTTTTTTTTTATACAAATAGTACAAATTAGAATAGTCATAGTCATTTTGTAAGGTACAATGTACATATATACATATATGTTATATGCAATAATATAGTTTATTGATACATAAAAGATAGTTACTAAAGGATGTGGAGTGAGATAAGTGAATAGGAAAATATTTAGTCAGGGTTAGTACAGGTGCATAGCCAGTGATTATTGAGATATAGTTTTAGATTACTTTTAAAAAGTGAGAGAGAAGTCTGAGATGTGATTTCAGAGGGGAGTTTATTCCATAGTTTTCCAACAGAGTTAGAGAATAAGGAGTCAGCTGCTGAGTTGTTGGGTTTAGTAGTATTGATCAGCAGTTTGTTTGAGGAGTATAGATTTTTGAGATTATTATAAGGTGTAATGAGGCTAGAGAGTATTGGAGTATTGCTAGGTTGATACAGGGTCTTGTGGGCTATTGTGAGCTGGTGAAATTGAAGCTGGTTAGGAAATTCAAGCCAGTTTAATTGTTTAAGATTTAAACAGTGATGGGTTCTGCAAGGAAAGCCTACAGCAAATCTAGCAATATTATTATAGGAAGTTGTTAGTTTATTGAGGTTGTTTTTAGAGAGATTGGTATATATGGGAGAGGTGTAAAACAGAGTGGATATTAGGTGAGTTCTGGCTATAGCGGTCCTAGCTCCTGGTGTAAGATAGGGTTTAATTCTGTAAAGGGATCCCGTTTTTTTGTTAACTAATTTTATTGTGGTGTTTATGTGAGTATCAAAGTTTAGATTGTCATCTATTGTTATTCCTAACAGTTTAGTGGTAGGGTCAGGAGAGATAAATACCGTTGTTAGAAGTGAGATTGAAATGTAAAGAAGTGGACTTTCGGGTTGGTGTGAAGAGTAGCAGTTTAGTTTTTTTGGGGGTTTAGAAAGAGGCAGCAGTGAGAGAACAATTGTTCTACAGTGTTGAACGCTTTTTGAGTAAGAGTCTGAAGTTCAGTTTGAGAAGTGGCTGAGCAGATTATGGTAGAGTCATCTGCGTACTGAATGCAGGTGGAGTATAGAATAGCTGTTGCAGGTCATTAATGAAGATGGAAAATAAGAGTGGGCCTAATATGGAGCCCTGTGGGACACCGAGGGAGATAGGAAGGTGATTAGATAGTTTATTTTGCCAGAGTACAGCCTGCTGACAGTTTTCAAGGTAAAATGTAAACCAGTTCAAAGATAGAGGATCAAGTGAAAGAGAATTTAGTGTATGAAGGAGTAGTTGGTGGTTAGCCATGTCAAAAGCTTTGGATAAGTCAATGAAGACTGCGGATGAAAGATAATTTTTGTTGCAGTTATTGTTGATGCAGTTTGTGAATGATAGCACGGCAGTGGTGGTACAATGGAAAGGATTGAAGCCATGGTGACAGTTAGCAAGTAGGTTGTTCTGGAGAAGGTGGTTGAGTAGTTGTTTATGGATGCATTTTTCCATAATTTTTGCAATAGGGGATAGTAAAACTATGGGACGAAAGTTGGAAAAGTCGTTGGAGTTCCCCCCTTTATGTAGTGGGTTGATATGCAAAATTTTCCAGATAGATGGGACAGTTCCTTCGCTTATGGATCTATTTATCAGAATTGAAATGGGGTAGGCAATGGCTTTAGCTCCTTTTTGCAAGAATTCTGCTGGGAGTTTGTCAGCTGAGGGGGTGGTAGGTTTTAACTTTTGGAGAAGGGAGGAAATGTAGGAAGTAGACACTGGTTGCAGGTGAAATAGAGGGGGTGGATTTGTAGAAGAAGTGGGCAGGTTAGAGGTATCAGGAGATAGGTGGCTAGCTAGAGTTTGGATGGTATCTGTGAAGAAATAGTTAAAGGCATTTGCTGTTTGTGTGGGATTCTCAGGGTTTGAGACTTGTGGGTTGGGTGTGATCAGTTGGCCTGGGTAAAGAAGATTGTTAATACTAGTCCAAAATTTTTTAGGTTCCTTGAGAGAGGTTTGTTGTAATTGGAGATAAAAATTATTTTTATCAAGCAGGATGGCTTTTTTAGTACTGTTTCTATGTTCTATAAAGGTCTGGTGGTCTATCAGATTCTTAGTAGTACGCCATTTTGCCCAGGATTTATTTCGAAGTAGGATTTTCGTTTAGTATTGTTAGTGAGCCAAGGGGCTGGTTTAGCTTTGATTCTAATTGAGCGAGTTGGTACGTGGTGGTCCAGGGTGGCTAAGAATGTGGAATTAAAGTATTCCACTGCTTCATTTAGAGGGAGAGTTTTTAATGGTGTCCAATTACATTGTTTCAGTTCTGTTTGGAAAAGTTCTGGGTTAAATTGCTTTTTAGAGCGTATTGTTCTGAAAGTGTTAGGGAATATTATGTTGGTTTTATGTCTGATAATATACGTTAGTGAATGGTCACTTAGGTCATCTGGAAGGGTTCCTGTTATGTAGGTTTGCTGAGGAGTATCAGTAAGTATTCAATCCAAGGTACTTTCTTTGTTATTGAGTCTATTGGTTCTGGTAGGGCAGTATATAAGTTGTGAGAAGCGATAAAGGTTAATATGAGTGGTGGGGGTTAATATTAGTACAGGAATTCCAACCTATATTAAAGTCCCCAAGGACTATGGATTCTTGTGGGAGATTAATAGAAAGCCAGTTAAGGATATACTCAAGTGTATTACTGTTATTTCCTGGGGGAAGATAAACACAGATGATGTTTATGGCTTTACATGTGTTGACCTGAAGTTTGGAGATAATTATTTCTGCACCAGTGTCCAAAGGTAAGTTAAGATTTAAAGTGCTGACCTGTAGCTCTGTTTTATAGAGGATGGCTACCCCCTCCCTTTTTGGAAGTGCAGTCAAGCCTAATGATATTGTAAACAAGTGGGGTGATTTCATTGTCTTTAATGGTAGATTTTAGCCATGTTTCTGATAAACATAGGATATCAAATAGGTGAGCCTGTAGGAGGGCGTGAACTTGAGCAATTTTATTGCAAATACTACGTATGTTCAGATGTGCTATTGAGAGTGAGTTGATAGGTTTGGTAGGTGATAGGGTCATAGTTTTGTCTTGGTTGTTGTTTGCAGTGGTAGGGGGATAGTTAGGGCCAGGGTTGGGATGAATGTCCCCATCTAATAGTGATTGGGGGAGTGTTAAAGGTTTAAGCTGTTGTGGCTTACAATAAAAGTCAAATAATTTTCTAGTTTTTAGGTTAGTGAACTTAATGTGTGCTAGTCTATCATATTTGGCTAGTAGGTAGCTGGGTTTGAAAATGAGGTTTAGGAAGTTACAGGAGAAAGGTATTGTTGGTGTTGAGGTGTATTTGGATGGGAAGGGAAGGTATAGTGGAGTGAATATTCATAGGAGGTAAAGAGATAGGTGGTGGCTAGAGGAGGTAATAAAAAGACCCAAATTAATAAATGTACTTTGTGGGGGATGATTGACATAGACATTTTAAAGGATGGTGAGGTGAGAGAGAAGTGGAAGGTAGGTATTAAAAGTACTTGAGAGATATAGTAGTAGGTTGGGTGTTAGAACAAGGAGGGATGAGAGGTAGGTATAAGTGGGTGGGTTGTGAAAAAAGGGGGTTGGGAGTGTTAATGATGTGTTTTGTATGACAGGAGAAGGTATAGAGGGGTGTGTCCTTTAGGGGAATAAATGTAGGAGCACTGGGGGTGGGTGGAATTTGGGGGCAGGGTAGGGGAGCGGAGTAAGCCCAAAGGGCGAACGGAGTGGGTAGAGACAAGAGAGTAGTCTGTCAAGGAAGACAATCAGTGACGTATGAGAAATTCAGCAGGTAAATCTGGTAGATCTGGGAGTTGGAGTGGTGAAGTGTGGAAGAAAGTCAAGAGGCTAGTAGGAAGAGATTCAGGCTATTAGAGGAATAGCAGGTAATAAAGGATACCTTAGGACAAGGAGAGATGGTGAAAAACAGGAAAACGGCTTTGCAGCGCTTCTGTGGATCCCTAGTGATATCTGCATTGCTTACCGTACTTATTTCCTTGTTTCACTTGAAAGAAAGTTACTGTTTGTCATTTTTGCATTTAAGTTACCTGTAACAGATTGCATTTAAGTTTCCTGGCACTTGCTCACTAAAGCAATTATATAAGTCAGCACTAAAAAAAATTAAAAGCACTACACCCTCACAAACTCCCCTTGAGTACCTTGTACCCCATTGGCCCTTTTTTTCAATTATAAAGGAATTCCCAATACTATTCTAGCATGTCCAAAGGTCAGTTGTCAATCTCTCCGGTCCAGCTGGTGAATCTGGGAATCTTGAGGCAATGTTACAACTGCCTCATGTACACAGACAACTCTCTCCTCCTCCCAACAAATTCCAACTCATGTGAGAGATGCAACCATATAGCCAAACTTGAGGCTAAGCTCTCTCAACTCAGTACTGGCGTAACCAGTCAGGAGGAGAAGGAAACCACACTCACTACAAGTCCAGTCTCACATAGACCTACCACGACAGCAAACCAAACACATAAACACACAAAAACATACTCGGAGGCTCTAAATAAAAATCTGCCTAAGCAGCAGAGACTTCCAAAGCAGACACCCAAGCAACCGCTACCCCAAAACAAAACATGTGCAACACATACCTCACAAAGCCAGTGTGCCAAACAGTCACAGCCCTTAAGGCTAAACAACACACCTGATACACTTGTAATAGGTGACTCTATCATCAGGCACACTGACGTCCTGCTCACCGGGCTGAACAAGGAGAAGGTCACGGTGAGCTGCCTGTCGGGTGCTAGGATCCGCCACATAACACAAGCACTCAGGTCACTCCAAGGCAAGTACAAATATGACTCAGTCATTGTCCATGCTGGTGTGAATGACCTGAGATGTACCTCCCTGGACTACATGAAAACAGACATAGAGGAGCTCTCTCAGCATGTAGCCCAGGCCGGTATGACTCTGACCTTGAGTAGCATCTTACCCTCACCAAGAATGATGCCACAATATGAAGACAAGATGATCAATTTCAACAATTGGCTTAAGTATTGGTGTCATTCAAAGGGGATCCAATGCCTGTCAGCCTGGGATGACATGCTCGACAAGCCACGATGCTTTGCTAGGGACGGCTTGCACCTGTCACCCCTGGGCTTTCGGATATTGGCAAAGGCTCTTGCTACCCCCATAGTGCCTTTTTTAGGCAAGGCTCAAAAGACAAACCCACCACCATAGGTATCACAAGGGATAAGAATCTAAGAGTAATGCTACTCAATGCCAGAAGTCTAAACCTCAAGATGCATGCACTCAAAACTCTCCTTAGCATGGAGAACATTGATATCTGTGCAGTAACAGAAACCTGGTTCAAGGCTCCCGAGAGCACCCCAGCACTACCAGGTTATACCTCATACCATGTCTTTTGGCCCCAAAACTTGGATCGAACCACAAAAGGAGGGGGAGTATCAATATTCGTCAAAGATACCCACACCTCCAGGTTGCTGGCACAGCATGAAGCATCAGAGACTATCCATGTGCAACTAACAGTGGGTAAAACTGCCTTCCAGTTTATAGTCTGCTACAGACCACCTTCCCAAACCCAGGAACCCCACTCAGCCTTCCTGAGAACACTGGAAAATATGAAGGTCTCTCCAAACACCATTGTATTGGGCGACTTCAACTACCCAAACATAGACTGGGAGCATTACTCTAGCTCCAACATCCTAGCCCAAATGTTCCTAGAATTTATAAATTCAAATGCTATGGAACAATTTGTTACCACTCCCACAAGAGGGGAAAACATACTGGACCTGATCTTCACCAACAAGGGGACTTTATGCTCCAGACCAGAAGTGTATCCCCCACTGGTAAGATCAGACCATAAACTAATCTCACTGGATATTCACATCCCGACCCCACCCCCTGCCCAGAAAACCACAGTGAAAAACTTCTCTAAAGCAAATTTCACACTCCTCAAAACCGAGGTGGAATCCTTCAAAGCCCCCGGGCCTGTGGAAAATATGGCCCAGACCGCAGAATCCTTTATAAATGCATTCTATGAACACCTTCAGGAATGCATGGATCATGTAATCCCAAATAAAACCAAAACCCAATCCTCCAAAGGCGGACATCCTGTCTGGTGGACCCCAGCCATAAACAAACTATACAATAGAAGGAGGAAGCTACTACAAAAATCCCAAAAAGGGAAGGCATCTCTGATCAGCATTAGCAAAAAACTACAGGCACTCATAAAATCGTCTAAGGCCAGCTTCGAGAGAAAAATTGCACAGGACACTAAGGATAATCACAAGGCTTTCTTTAGTTATGCTAGTAACCAGGGTAGGAATTCCCAGGTATGCTCAGAATTAGTCCAAAATGACAAAAAATACACCGAACCCACAGACATTGCCAACATGCCAGCTGACAGGTTCAGTGCAAACTCCCCCCCCCTCCCCACCAAAAGGGCAGATATCTATCCCAGCAAAGTGCTTCCCCCCTGACATCTCAGATGCTCAGGTAAGAGCTGCCCTCTCCAAAGCAAAAAACACAGCATCAATGGGACCAGACGGTGTCCCGGGCTGCGTCCTACATGAACTCCAAGAAGAGCTAAACCCAAATATAAAACTACTGTTCAATCTCAGCCTTACTACAGGATATGTGCCCAAAGAGTGGCGTACTGCAACAGTGGTCCCTCTCCACAAAGGTGGTGCCTCAACGGATCCTGGAAACTATCGCCCCATAAGCCTGACTAGCTTGGTCTGCAAAGCTATGGAAAGGATCATCATGGACCTCATAAATAAAGATATTGAGGACCTACAGACACTGGATCCAACCCAGTATGGCTTTGTTAAGGGCAGATCCTGCCTCTTAAACCTGGTCAATTTCTTTGAAACAGTCACCAAGGCCATTGACAAGGGGAAGGTGGTCCACAAAGCCTACCTGGACCTCACAAAAGCCTTCGATACAATACCCCACTCGGGCATTACAGATAAGCTCACCAGCTTAAATATAAACCCCTATGTCACTAGATGGGTTGTAAACTGGCTTAAGGACAGAACCCACATGGTTAGAATTGCTGGAGCCATGTCAGACTCCAAACCAGTTACAAGTGGCATCCCACAAGGCTGAGTCCTGGGACCTCTCTTGTTCGGTATATATTTCCCGGAGGTACAGGCCAACACGGAAGGACTGTGGCTGACCAAGTTCACAGATGACTTCAAACTGGGCGCCATAATCGACTCCCCAGCTGACACAAGCATCCTCCAAAGGGGCCTCATAGAAACAGACAACTGGTGGCAGAGCCATGGCCTCAAGCTAAACGCCAAAAAGTGTATAGTCATCCCCTTTGGCAAAAACAAAGTGCCCACAAATTACCACATAGGTGGTAATCCATTAAGTACAGAAGAAGTAATTAGGGACCTGGGGACCCAAGTTGATAGCAATCTCTCATTTGACAACCGTGTGGCCAAAGTGGTTAGAAAAACATTTTATATAGCCCACCTAATCATGAAGGGATTCACATCTAGATCAGCGGAGGTCATCGTGCCTCTTTACTCATCCCTCATCAGGCCCATAATTGAGTACAATGCCCCTTTTGGGATTTACCTTACCAGACACCTGCAGCAACTGGAAAGACCCCAAAAGTACCTCACCAAGAGGATCAAAGGGCTCAAACAGATGCCATATGCTGCCCGGTTAAAGAAACTCCAGCTCTACTCAGTGGCATACCGCCTGCTCAGAGGCGATCTGTGCCTGACGTATAAAGCCATGTCCAACCCAGAATTAATGGACATACTGCACCTCAGAAAATCCAAATCCCATTGAGCCACGCGCTTGAGAGACTTGAACCTCAGCATTGAAATAAATAGGACATGCTGGAGGGACAGATTCATAACCCAGAGGCTCCCTTCACTCTGGAATAAAATCCCAGTCCAGGTTAGGCAGTGTCCCTCATTGACTCTCTTCAAGAGGAATCTTGATGAGTGGATGGGAGATCGTGGGTTTACCCCGGATATCACTTCTGTGTCACTGTTAGACAGAGGCACAGTATACTAACCTCGAAAAAGGCCATAGCAAAATTAATTTAAAATGGGTGGCAAAAGCCAAACACACTCTAGCTAGGCTTATAAATGCCCTAGGGCAGATCGCCTAGTATGAACCTACGAACCTAAAATTTTGTAGAAAACTGGGAACACGAGTACTAGAGGTACGATTAACAAAGGTGTAGAAAATTAATATACAATAGCTTATAATGAGCCGCCACCTAGTGGCCAGTCACTTAATTGCAAGAGATAGGTCTCCTACAGGAGATGGCAGGCTAAGTGAAAGTTGGGGATGGACCAGATAGTAATAGAGAGGATATAAGTTGGAAGTAGGGGTTATTTGAAGTGATAAGTGGGGGGGGGGGTTGGCTGCTGGCTAACCTGACTGGGAAGCTTGACTAACCGAAGCTAATACATTTGTGTAGTTGCATATTACTCTTAGTTCTAACCATACATACTTTCACTGCGTTATAAGAAGGGAAATGTCTCTCAGGGAGCCAGTAGCTAATTCTTTAGTTTGAATTAATTTCTGTGGCATCCAGCAGGGTAAATTCAGATGTTTGGTGTAAGGGCAAACAGGAACACAAGGTTTCACTGCCTTATGAGAAGGGAAATGTCTCTCAGGGAGCCAATAGCTAATTCTTTAGTTTGAATTAATTTCTGTGGCATCCAGCAAGGTAAATTTAGATGTTTGGTGTAAGGGGAAACAGGAACACAAGGTTTCACTGCCTTATGAGAAGGGAAATGTCTCTCAGGAAGCCAGTAGCTAATTCTTTAGTTTGAATTAATTTCTGTGGTGTCCAGCAGGGTAAATTCAGATGTTTGGTGTAAGGGCAAACAGGAACACAAGGTTTCGCTGCCTTATAAGAAGGGAAATGTCTCTCAGGGAGCCAGTAGCTAATTCATTAGTTTGAATTAATTTCTGTGGCATCCAGCAAGGTAAATTCAGATGTTTGGTGTAAGGGCAAACAGGAACACAAGTCAGTAAGGAGCAAGAAAAAGTTTCCCCAATGGGGTACTTAGTTTTAGTTGAAGACTTCGGTTCTGAAACTTGAAAATGAAAATTTCAGGAGTCGGCCAACCGGCACTTGCGAACTGCTTCTGCTTTGGGCACCGCACGGCAAGAAAGACTGATGTAATGGCATCGGCTGCATATTTTATACCCCTGATGACCTGACATCATGGAAGAAGGGGCAGCAACCGATGCAGGACCCAAGACTTTGTTAAATAGGCTGACTGAGGACTACCTGCAAGCAGATAACCCAAATGTAGTGACTGCAACAGTGAAACACGAGGAACATCTCTAATTTTTGCATCAGGACCAGACTGGACTTCATGAAACTCACTGTAATCCCCAACTGGCTGAACAAAAAGAGGACATATTGTAGGGCTTATGACAATTGATGCCTTGTGGGTGCCGTGAAGAGCCAGTCGTTGAGGTATGGAAACCCCTGGAATCCCGGCAGCCTCAGGTGAGTCACCACCACTACCATGCATTTAGTAAACACCCAGGGGGCTGTGGTGAGTCCAAAGGGAAGGGCTCTGAACTGATAATGACTGGCCCCTAATCAGAAGTGAAGGTGTCTCCTCAAATGCCTGTCTATCTTGGTGTGATAGTAGGTATACTGGAGATCCAGTGAGCACATCCAGTTACCCTTGCATAAGAGAGACAGAATGGATTGAACAATGACCATCTGGAACTTGGACTTTCTAGATCAATATGTGTGTACAGCTTTAAGAAGCTTTCTATAGGCTTGCACAAGTATATAAATACTGACTGCCTCCAGGGAAGAACAATTGAGCAAAACTTCAGGAGCACTGAAAGGGCTGCTCAGAGGAAGATTCCCTGGAGCCCTGATTTTGCAGATCCCCCTGCCTCTAGGTTGGTGTCTGCCATTGAATACTCTCCCCCTGCCTCTGGAAGAGGAATCATCAGGAGTGTCCTGGAAAAAAGACTGTGGCCTCCAGAACCACATCTTCTTAGCTCCTCATTTGGTCTTGGGAAAAGACCTCTGAGGAGCGGAAAACTTGATCCCATCTGTGGCCAAAGTCTTCCCTTCCTGCTCACTACATGTTAGAGTTTCTTTCACAGAGGGTGCAAAGAGGGTGGACCCATCAAAGGGACATTAGTAAAGGATGCTTTGAAGGGCTCTGCAAACCCGCATAGTCGTAACCAAGCATGTTGCCTTATAGAATTGCTGGTACCCGATGCTCGAGAGGTAGTTTCTGCTGCATTGTAAATTAGCCTCATCAATCAATTAGTGAGAGACATCAGGGCAGAGAGCTTGGGAGACACCTTCTTGAGGTCTTCCTCTGGCAACAACTCTGTAAGGTAAGTGGTGAGTTCCTTGACCAAGTCCCTTTGAAGGTGGGTGAAATGTGCCAGGTAATTAACTGCCCTCGGTCCAAATGTAGCTGAGGCAAAAACATGCTTCCCATGCTGGTCAATTGCCTGAGACTCCCTGTTCAGGGGATAGACCATGGAGCTCTGCTCCTCCAGGTCTTTTATGGTGGCAGCGGCAACTACGATGGGATCAACCAGGGTGCCTTTGCTCCAAAAGGGTCAGTCCTGGGGAGGGCTAAGGAACTTGTCTACTCGCTTAAGTACTGGTTCCACAGTACTGGGTTCCTTCCAGCCCTATGGGTGATAAGCTTCAGCAACTCATCTGCATCGAGGGACACCCAGGATGTTGATGGGCCTGTCCCAAATGCCTTCAGAAACACAGACTCCTCTGAAGGTGGGGTTGGGGAGACCATCCCCCCTTTTGTCTCAGGACCGCAAGGATGTCCCCAAAGGAGACATCTTTGGGTGGAGATCTGGGGGACCTATCTACTTCATCGAGGTCCGTGTCCTCTGTGAGGGACTCCTTGGGAGAGTCTAGGTGCCTCCTCTTGCACTTTCTCTTGCAAGGTGCCTCCTCTGTGAGGGACTCCAGGGAGAACTCAGAAGATGCGGGGACCCCTTGAGTTGAGGAAACCCTCTGAAGGCTAGTACAGGAGGGCTGACCCAGGACAGGTTGGAAGGTCTCACCACCCAAGGTCAAGAAGGGTAGGGATAGACTTCGTGGAGTAGGAGATGTAGCTCCAGTCCTGGAGAAGGTCCTGTCCACCACCCTTAAGGCCGAGGCTGGAAGCAGTCCCATACCCATCCCTGGAGGGTGAAGCCACCCAAAAAGGAGGAATGGATCCGACACAGCACTGTGACCCCCTGAGGATACCAGTCCAGAGCTGTCTACAGCTGAGGCCCCAAGGGGGAGGGATCAGTCAGAAAGACCTGGGCCAGACTTTGCCCCCATGGAGCTATCACCAACTGTGCTAGCACAAGACCCACTCTGGTCCCAAGGCAGAGGAACAGAGCAGATCAGAGACCCTGATGGAGTCAAGAAAGAGGGAATGCTCAGCCCCATCGAAATCTAACCACTGGTATCTGGGTCCTGAGATTCTGACACCTAGGGAGTTGGAAAAGGAGAATGGTGAGAAGGAATTGGGGATGCCCCTCTAGTGTAGTAGGCTGGGGATGCCAGAAGCCCCAACTCTATCTGGGCTTTGAGGAGGCTCCTCATCATCCTGTCCATTTCCGATGGGAACAAACTCCTGGAAGATCTGGAGAAAGGGAAGGAGTAGGTAGACTTGGCCAGGGATCAGATAATGGAATCCACAGACCTGCATCTACACTCAGGAGTTCAGCTCCAAGGCCTTGGAGCCAATGGAAACAAATGCCTGGAGGATCCTGTTGAAGCCAAATCCTCTATAATTATGGTAGGACCTGACAAGACTTGACCCAAAGGCCAACAGGAGAGAGGGGTTGGATCTGACAAACTAGTTGGATACGAGGCTGGTTTGGCTTTCACAGATTCCAAGAGCCTCTGATCCAAGGAAGCCCTGGATCAGGCAGAAGTATCCATGAGTCCGGGATCCAAATATCTGTGGATCCAATATAGCCTGGGCTGGGGTCGGTCTGGAGACATCTGATCCAAAAGTCTACATTTCTTAGAAGCCCCATTGGGGATAGAAGAAGCCTTCCACTTGGGAATGGAAGGAAAATCTTTGGCAGGGGAGACATTTGACACTCCGCCAAAGCCTTGTGGTTGAATGTGACACACATGTTGCATTCACCTTCCAGGTTAGGATCCCCTAAGCAATACAAGCACTCCTCATGTGAGTCAGAATTAGGCATCTTCTGACTGCATGAGGAACATTCCCAAGGGTTTCTCAGACATGCTAAAGGAAGGAAGAAAACACTAGGAAGAAAAACTAGTGACTAAACCAACTAAACAGACCAATGGAAAAACAAGGTGCCAAATGCCTAACTGACAATAAGAAAAACTAGGAAGTCTAAGGGTCAGGATGTAATTAATTCTAACACTACCAAACAATGAAAATAAACCCAGTCAGACCAAAACTAAGCTAAGTCTAGCAGAAAAAAGCTAGAAAAGCTAGAAAAATCACTCATCTCAGTGAGATCCAATGGATCATATCCACAGCAGTACATGGCAAACAAAATCTAGGAGTTAGAGAGCAGCAGGGGATTATGGGAGGGGATGGAGCTTGAGCCTTAGATCTGTCTAAGCTAAAGTTACTGGCTCGGATCCAATGCCAGATCCAGGACCCTGCTGTGAGGAATAATGACATGGATAACTTTAGATCAGTTATTTATCTGAGACCTGTAAACAGGAGACAAAGTGTGAGGAGTTTGTGACAGCTGCTTAATTTGATTGCATAAGGAAGGGATTTTGTAATAGTGCAGCTATAGGGGCAGGATTGTTTTGTTGACAGGTATAATTTAATTGGGATTTTAAAATATTGGTGAGATAAGATCAGAATAAGAAGGGAGCTTAGTAATGGAATTGTTACAAGTATAGGATTGTTTTACTGACAGGTACATTTTCAGTGAGCTTTTAAACTGTAAATGAGGCAATTTTTTCTGAAGTTTGATGGGAAATAGTTCCACAGTTTAGCAATATAGACAGACTATAGGCAGTCACCAATATGATTTTTAGATTTTTGAATATGGGCTAAGTGAATGTAGTTCTCTGCCGGGTGAGTACCAGTTTAATAACCAGCTCATGGTAGTGCATTTGTCTGGGGCATGCAGGATGCTATGGGCAGTCTTAATGTGAGTGTAGGCCAATAGATTAGGTAGCTGTAGCCAGCTGAAGAATAAAAATGCAAGACAGTGATGTGTTCAGTCCATCTTGCAAGCTTTGCAATTTTATTAGGTAACTGTTTGAAATATAGGAATCCACTATTGGAAGTTACATAATCCTGAAACTGAATGGCCAAATATTTGAAGACTATTCCTTTTTCTCTGAGGTATAGTAATCTCAGTGTTGATATGTATAAATGTGGGGGCATGAGACTTTCTTCCCACATCAGGCAGTACAGGGGGATTGCTCCCTACAAAAAAGAGGTTTTTAGAAGTGTGATGGTTGGTCTTTGCTCTCCTACTGCATTTTCAGTCTTTTTTTTCTGTTTGTCAAGCACTTGGGATTTTGACTTCCAACATTTCAACAGGGAGCCATTTTATTATAAGATTGTTCCAGCTTTGCTAGCTGAGAGGTCTGTAGGTTTGTCAAAATTGATGAGGCATATCAGGCACTATGGAGTAGATAAATTTGAGCTATGGTCTTACACACACACTGTGATAGAAAATGTTTGGCTTTTTAAAAAAGTCCTAGTTTACAGTTTATTTTTTTGAACTGCATTGTGGATGTACTGACTGAATCATTATAATAAACTCAATAGACTTGCATGTTAGACTAGCTCCATTCTTGTATTATTGACTATCATTATTATGTCACAGCAGTTCGGTTGTTCGGTTGGTGATAAAAAATGCCATTAGTTTGGTTTTTTTTGGATTTAGGAGTGACCCGCGGAGGTGGTGCTGTGGTAGCGTTGTCACCTCACAGTAAGATGCTGTCCGGTTTGATTCTCAGCTAGAGCATCTTCTGCATGGAGATATGCGTGAATGGGCGTACCTTCATTGAAGGTTGTGCATCAGGGCTGGTAACTCGGCATGTAAAAATCAGCTACCAATCATTAGTGGACCGGAGTTCCGCTGCGGTGACCCCTAACCGGGAAAAGCCGAAAGATGCAAGCAAGCAAGGAGTAATTCAGATTGAATAATATAGATCATCTTGCAGCTGTTTCACTGAAGAACTATACATACCAATGTTAAGCCATCTGCATATTGGATTAGATTTGTGAGGTGAGAGGCTGCATGCATTTTATTTATAAATATATTAAGAGTAATGATCCTAACATTGAACATTGTGGCACGTGTAATGTTTACATCAGCAAGTGCAACATATACAGTTTCAAATTGTTGTCTAATAAAAGCTTTTCAGTATAGTGTAAAGCACAAATTATGTCTCTTTACCAAGCAATAACTGCAGCATGACAGCATAGCGACTATAAAGAGTTGTATTTATAGTTTTATGTTAAACAAATTGATATGCACAGTGTTTTAGCAACTAACAAGTGCTGTGCTTCACTGTCATTCAGGATGCAGTAGTGTGTGGTTATATTAGTCACAGTTTGACCACAGGGGAGGTTCAGTGTCAAAAGAAATTCTTGTCCTAAGTTATTATTCCACTGAGCTGAGAAGTTAGTGTTGCTATAATTTTTGAGTAATAAATACTTTAAGACCAAAATTGTCAAGCAAATAAGTCTTGGCAGAAGGTATCTTCGAAGCTGAGGTGAAAATTCTAAGGGAGGTGGTCAGTGAAAGAGATAAATATGCTGAAAACACTACTCACTTATCTGGCTACCACAGCTGGACAGTGGAAGCCATTTCAGCCATAATGGGTGTTGCATCATTCTACATACATTGTGCATATAATAATAGCATTGCTGCTTTCAAACCCAATTCCTGCCCAGCATTTAATAAAGTTTGCCATAAAAATTATTTATGCTCTAAAGCATTGTTCCTACTGCTATCATCTGGATTTTCTGCCACTACTTTTAATATTAGAAATTTAATGCAATTTCCAGTTTCACATATTACAGTATGCTTATATAACACATTATTCATATTCTGCTTTTTAACATAATAAATATGATCATATTACAAAGCCAATGAATAGTCTCATCTGCATGAGAGGAAACATGCCATTGATGTTTTAATGTGTGTGTGTGTGTGTGTGTGTGTGTGTGTGTGTGTGTGTGTGTGTGTGTGTGTGTGTGTGTGTGTGAAGTCTAAGTATGCATAACTTTAATTGTTATATACATCTAATGGTTGAATGCTTCAAATAATTAACACTTACGTACTGACAATATTTACACATATGTATTTGCCAACAGGCCATAATCAAGACTGAAAAAGGTCCTATGATTAGTTTATCCACTGAATTTATCAATGTAAATATATAAATAAATATAGCCACCACATTTTAAGCTTCTTACTTGAACATTATTAATATTCTCTAATGAGTGTCATAGATTCTTACCATGTTTATATTTGAAAATAGGGACTTCATTAATCAGTGCCATGCGTTTTTAATACATGAAAGAATGCATAACATGCTGAATATTATATTCCTGAATATCCAACACTAGGTGACCCAGGCAACTGCCAGTGGCCTGGTGGTGGGGGTGAGTGGTGGGGCACAACATTAATTTAATTTAAAAAGTTAACATTTTCCTTTACTTTTTTCCATCCATAGATCTTATGTTCTCTTTTTCATCTGCTTTAAGGCACATGCATACATAAGAGCAACATCTGAGATGTGATTTTGGAGTATGAAATAGCATTATGGATAGTACTGTGTGAAATGTTTTCATTAGAGTTAATTAACTTGCTCATGCTCAAAACCCTGTACTGGGCTACAGCAAAAGCCTTAATCCTCTAGTCAAACTATCATTTGGTTATAGCTAGTCATTTGAGTTGGTTGAAATTTTCTGAAATGGGTTCTGTTGTCATTTATTGGTTTATGCATTTAGTTTCACTGTGTAATGCAAAAAACCTGTTTAAAACAACAAATTTAAAATATGCTCTAATAAATGTTGTATTTAACAAGAGATACATTAAATCAAGAAGTTGAATTAAATAACACATGCATTTATACATCATCCTCAAAATGTATGCAGGGGGTCATGGTTTGAAAACAGCCCAGGGGTCAAGGTACACTCAATCAGCCACTGGCAGAATGACTTTTCAATTAGTGTGAATTTCATTTTCAATGAGTTTGAGTTTCATTGCATTTTCAGTGAATGTGAGCTTTAAGAGAAATGTTTTCTGTTGTTAATGCTAAGTCTGTATTCAATGTGCAATGGTTTTGTTTACCAAATAGCCATTAGTGTTTGTGCAATAAAATTTGTAAACAGTATTAGTAGCATATTAGATAGCATACTCACCTGTGATGTAGAAGGTGATTGGTTCTACTCCCACACCAAGTAGATAGATTACTGACACTGCAGTGCAGTTGGGGGGGGTCTGCACACTGAGTGTGTCATGCTTGAGAAGTTAAACTAAAACCCCTTCTGCCTACATTAATGGTAGGTACTGTGAGATCTTTTAAATCCACCTGAACCATCAAAAAGAGTAGGTGGTTCTTTATTGATTATCAAAATATATTTATATTATTTTCATATTATACATTATTTACAATTATATATTTTCCATTTACAACTTAATGTATTCTTACTACTTACTACTCAAATCCCCCTGATAATAACCATTTTTCATTAAGTTTCATTTTATTTAGTTTTTCATTCCATATAGTCTATAAAATATAAAACATATTTTTTATCAATTTCCTTCACCTCCTTCTGCCTTTTATTACCATAATACCCAAATTCTAATATATTCATATTTAAGTCTTCTACCTTTTGAAACTTTTTAATATCTTATTTTCACATATTTTCTTCCACAACTCTTTTATTTTATTACAATTCAAAAAATGCTCTATTGTTTCAATTTTCCCCACAATAATTAGACACTCTTTCTTGTATTTTTTATATGGCATATTGGCTTTAACAGGTAACTTATTGTTAGTTTCCACAAAAAATCTTTACATTCATAAATTTTCTTGTACCGCCCAAATCTTGTTTTATCACTTTTCTTTTTTGATATTCTAAATGTGTCCCTGGATAAATGTAATAATGTTCATCTATTGTATTTAAATGCCATTCTTTTCCACTTTTTCTACATCTTTTATATTCAGTTTCCATAAGAACATTTTGTTTTGAAATTCTTTAATTTACGCATTTAAATAACTTTTCATCTTTTTCCTGTGCCTGTCCTTTCCCAAAAGTCCTTATAATTACCTTTCATTTTTTATATTTATTAAATCTCTGTTTTTGTTTTTCAATCCTATCAAAACTTTGCAAAGATTCAGAGATGCTGCATGAACAATTGGATTAATTAAGCCTAACTTCACTTTCTCTTCCGTGACATAAAAAAAATCCTTCTTCTAACTGGATTTAACCTTGGTCCCCATATAAATGAAAATACAATAGACATTAATTCTTTCTCATACCTTAACAGAATAATATATGCACTTGATAAATAGGACATTTGTCCCAAAGAGATTGAATATTAAGCATACTTTTTTCTTGTATGCCAGCTAATATGTCTTCCAAAACATACATATATTTGTTATTTTTTTATAATGTTCTCCCATTGTTTCTCTATATGCATACTTGTTCCAAACTCTATCCCCCAAATATCTATAATCTCTACATTAAAGTGAATACATTCTATGCTATCTGCTATTCCAATCCCTTTACTCTTGTTTTTAAATACTGGTTTAATTGTTGAATCACCTCTTCCAATCACTCTTTATTCTAAGTAATTAAAACTATATCATCTGCATAAGTAAGACAAAATGGTAGTTGGACTCCTTCTCTCATCTCATTATCTTGCTATTCTTAATACTCTATTCATCTTATTAACAACTGCATTCACAATTAAGACAAATAAAAATGTATTTGCTAGATATCCTTGCCTTATCCCACATTTTATTTTTATTTCTTCACGTAACCATGTGTTTAATATTATTCTCACATTATTATATCATACAGTGAATGAATTAATTTTATTTTATCATTTATATTGTATTCTTTCCATATATCCCATAAACATTCATATTGTATCTTATCAAATGCTTAACTCAAATTTCCTACCATAACTTTAGCCTCAGCCTTCTTATTTATAATATCATCTATCACTCTCTCACTGTCATTAATAACTCTTGACTTCCTTTCTCTTTTTTCCAAAATCATGTATTCAAGATATTTATCAATTTATTTCCTACCTTTTCCCTATTATTCTCATAAATATCTTATAATCTGTATTATTCAATACTATGTGTCTACAGTTTCTTATATCCTCCTGTTTGTCTTTTTTCCATATGAATTTCATCACCCAATTCATATATTTTTGTTCTATACTCCTTTTTGTAATCATTCATTTAGTTCTTCAACAAAATACACTTCTTGCCATTCTTCCATATTATTACATGTGATATTTAATCTCATCCAGTCCTACAACTTCTTCCAGATTTATTTCTTTTAAAATTTAATTAAATTTTTTACACTTATATTTTCTTTTAAGATGTCATCTTCTTTATTCCGTTTTTAACTTCCCATTTTTGTCTCTCTTTTATCTCCTTCCTTGTAAATGTATTTACATTATATTTTCTCAATACCTCAAATATTTTTTCCTGTGTAATCACTCTTTCCCCTTTAGCATCCTTCATTTATCTTATTAGTCTCTTGTTCTCTTTTACTATCTTATCTAAATACAGTGCAGCATCTTTTTTCCCTTGTAAAAAGTATCTTTGCTTAAATATCATTTTTTTTAATTTTCTCTCTGCTCATTTCAAATATGTGCTTCTCTTTTCATAAAAATGTGAATTATCTTTAAACACTTATCTAAATACTTCCAGACTTAACTGCTTGTATTTTTATTTCTCTTTCATTCTCCTAACATCTTGACATTCCAAAAAAAGCACTTTTTACATTTTTCTTTGAAACTTATCCACCAACTCATCCAATCTTCATAAAAGTTTTCATATCTGGTTACCTATTACAACCATGAAACTGCAGTTGCGCTAATACAGAAAGGTCAAGACATATTGAGCGAACCGTGAAAACACTGAACGTTCTGAAGTGCGAAATTCAAAATGTTGAATCGTCATAGTTGGCCCTTCGATATAGCTCCTTAAGGTAAGTGTGCAATAGTTATGGACCTTAGGGTTAGGGTGCGGGTTAAGGTAAGTGCATACATAGTAATATATGTAAGTTTTAGTTTAGGGTTAGAAGTAGGGTTTTGTTAAGTGTATGTATGTGGATTATTTATTTTGTTTGGGTAGGTAGTACGTAGCGGGCGGTGGGGTTGGCCAACTATGCCTATTCGACATTTTGTATTTTGTGGTTCAGGACATTCAGTGTTTTTGCAGTTTGCTCAATATACGTGGACATTTCTATATTCGCATATGTGAGTTTTTAGGTTATATTATAGACCCTTCATATCTACATGATTTTTCCATAAGTGATTTATTTCTTTCCTATCTACCTCATTTATTTATTTCTCATTTAATCTTTTATACCATTACCTTCTCTTATATAGTCTTCCTTTTCTTGAACTTTTTTTTTCTAAGATCAGTTAATATCCCCCACCAATGGTATTTCTATATCCACTCCAACATAATTTATTTTTTAAACATTGTTTCTCTTTCTTTTTGTGACATATGCATATACTGCAATTATTCTATATACATTTTTTCTACCTTATACCTGTCACAGTTATTTTACCTAATTCTACTGTAGTATAATCTAAAACTTGTATTGTTTCATGGCAATATATACCTAATCCTGAACATGTATCTTTTCCCATGTTCCAAATAATGTTACCATCCCATAATTCTTCTGTTTGTAATCTTTCATTTTCTTTTAATATTTTTGTATCTTCTAATATGATGACATGAATGTCAAGGGTTGAACACCATTCTAATACACCTAATCTTCTTTTAATAATTTTTATATTGTTACTATTTACAGCTAAGATTTTCAGCTTTCTTTCTATATAAATTTTTATCCCACTCTACTTCTACTATTTGCCTTTTTATTTTCTTTCACCATTATATTTTAAACTTGACTTTCTCTATCTTTCATGATTTTCCCTATATAATTCTTTTTTTCCCTTAACTATTTTCCAATTCGAATATTCATCTTTACTTGCCTCTTGTATTATTCACTCCACTTCATTGTTTTCATTTTTCTCATGCAATATTTTCCCTGCTTTACTATTTTTTGTACTATAACCTGATCTTAGTGTTCATCTTTTAAATTTCCTCCTCTATTATGTTCACATCTCTGCTTTTTCTCTTGTTCTTTAACTTATATATTACCTTCGCAATCCACCCATGTGTGTCCAGTTTGTCTGTATTTTCTATACATATCACATTTTTTAGCTTCATGCCCCCATTTGCCACAAATGAAACACTTTATTTTGCCACAATTAATAATTAAATGATGTTTTCCACAAGAACACATGATTTTGATTTCCCCTGTATTAAAAAAAAAACATTTCATTCATCATTTATCATGCATGGAATTTTTTCATTTTCAAAACTATACCACATTCCCATTCCTCCATCTGCAAACATCTATCACCATAAATGTTTGTAACATCTATAACCTTTTTGTATAAAGTCCTTAAAAAGTCTTTTAACACTTCTTTTTCAAATTCCATCCTGAACTGCACAAAGATTTTCTTTGTTGTCTCTCTGTTAAATATTTGACCACATATAAGTTCCATGGGTTACAGTTTCTCTTAATTTCAAATTGTTCTAAAATGTCTCCATATATTGTCCTGTCTCAAAAAGAATGCTACAGTAAGCATCTTTATTAATGTGAAAAGCTCTTACCTCCTTAGGAAAGATACCCAAGGGTGCAATAACAGTATCCCAAACCTAATACCTTTCAAGTTCTTTTTCTTCTTTACTGCTCAGCCTTACCATAAATTAATTCTTTGTCATCACTTTTATTACCTCTGCTTGTCTTTCCCCTTATCTCACCATCTGTGCATATGACTTCTTTTTCTCCACAATTTCTTTAATCTCCTTTTCTTGTATTTTGTCCATAATTTCTCCCCACTATGCTGCCATCTCACTTTCTGGTTCAGTCTGACTCAACATATCACTCAAATAAAGATCCTACAACACTCCTGATTGGAGGGTTGTAATCATGCATCAATTTCTGTGATTTTGTCTCCAGAATTAGCTACTCCATGGACCATCTCCTTTTCACTGGTATAATCTGACATGTTTCTTCCTGCTTCTCTGACCGACCTCCGTGCTCGGACCAGAAGCAGGAAAATAGCATCCCCATATGCAAAAAAGTAGGGGAAGCTCCCCAATGCCCTGATCAACTTTTTTGTAGCAGTATAAACACCACTATGGGTCACCCCTGAAAAGAAGCTACTAGCCTAGAGGGAGTAACCTAGTCAACAGAGGATATAAAATTTAAAAAAATTAAAATAAAATCCACATTTCTGTCTTCATTCAAAAGAAAAGAGGATAATAGTTTGCACACTGACAATTATGAACAGTGTTTATGGTAACTGAGGGACAGAGACAAGTAATTGGACACAAGAATGGCTGGAAGAGGCTTGTTTATTACCATTCCTATAGCTCTATTTGAACATGATCTGGCTTTGACTGCATATATCCCTGTATCATTCCAAATCCTTTTGTTTCCAGACATACTGTAATAAAGGTACCTAGCTCCAAATCAATTTCTTTAGGAATATTTAATAAGAATAGAATTGAATCACTTGCAAAGAGGAAAATGCATACGTTTTTTTTACTGATGTTCTGTATAAATAGCTATAAGTTCAGTGCATCAACATTTACTAGATCTTACTGGTCATAATAGTGCCTTTTCAATATATTTATATAGTTTATAGAAATAAGTGACAGCAAGTAGAAACTTATGATATTAAACATAAAAGTAAGTTGCTAGTTCATCAGATAAAAATCATCACTCAGGAGATCATGCATCAACCCACAGATTTTCTTGATATATAAATCACAGTTTACACTTTGGTATAACACAGGTGGTATATTATTCTTGTAGCAGGTTTAACATAATAAATTCATAATATGCCTTCTCAAATCAACTTTTCCACCTCCCTTAACTGTATCCACAATGTATATAATTGTTTCTACTGAAGCCCATAAAACACGGTTATCTAATGTTTCATTAAATTGTAACACAAATTATGACAAGGTTTATTAAACAATGCTCTAGTTTAATACTCACAAATGCACTCAAATACATTAGTCACAGAATAAAATATAGCTATATAGTCACTCATGTTTAACCTTATATCAATTCACAGTTTCAAAAAGGAGACTCAAATTCAACTTTCTTACAGTTCAGAAATTTCAGCTGCATCTGTCAGTGAGTTTCTGTTTGAAGAAATTTATGAGAAGGTTTTAAGTAATACACCATGCATTAGATGAAATTATATATTTTAATGAAATTACCAATGATAAACTCTTTAACACCACTGTTGTTGCAACAATGTTATTCAATGTTTGGGCAAGTAAACTGTCCCAGCTGCCTGTTTAGGTATTTCACTTCCTCCTGTACACTTTTAAAGATATTTTCCTACTCATCTGCAATGTAACTGTTGTTGATATTGATTGGTCAACTGTAACACATTTTTCTTTGATGCTAGAAGATTAGAAGGCTGTGGGTTTTATTCCCATACCTGGAGCTCAGATTCATTTTCCAGCAATAACATTGAAATGCAATATAACGGAGGTCCTTCTGTACACTTTTAAAGATCTTTTCCTACTCATCTGCAATGTAACTGTTGTTGATATTGATTGGTCAACTGTAACATATTTTTCTTTGATGCTAGAAGATTAGAAGGCTGTGGGTTTTATTCCCACACCTGGAGCTCAGATTTATTTTCCAGCAATGACATTAAAATGCAATATAACGGAGGTCCACAGTCCTGACTGTGCCATCCTACAGCTAAGATGTTACAGGGAGTTCCCATATTCCTGACATGGTAGTTACTCAAGGGGACATAAAAGCTCCCATGGCAATTATCAAAAAGAGTAAGTATAGTTTATTAAACTATCACATAACTTATACAAAACTGACAGAAAATAAAACAAATAAACTATATATATATTCCAGTATTTATATGTAAGGATAAAAAAAATCATAACTATTTATCCCCCATGCTTTTTGTCATAATCATAATATAACCTTTAAATGCTTCATTCCTATCTACCTACCTTTTGTTATATATTTTTTTCTTCCAACCTTACTTTCCATATATGATTTAAACAATATATCAATATTTTATCATTCACTTCAGCTTCTTCCAGTTTTCATACTTTTTAAATATTCAAATAGTATCATCTCCATATCAACTTTCTGCAAGAACTCTTTTTTTCCCCAAAATCTACTGGCTTCTAACCAAAAACTGTGCATTGTATTAAGTTTTCAAAGGGTATGATTTATTATCTCCTTATTTTTACATATATTGCATTTTCTCTCATCCTCACATTGATACTTCATGGATTTTTAACTGGCTAAAATCAACTCCCTCTTCTGCTTTCTTAGATCAAACTAACCTGCTCTTTACAACTCTTTAATTCCCACCTGAAATAATGTGTAATACATCTAAGGCACAATATTCTGCCATTACTACTATATGAAATGTTTGCTACATTTAGGCATATTTCCAGTATGCAATTTTCATAAATTAATCTTACTCTACTGTTCATTAACCTACCCTTCTGGCACCATTCTCTCTTCTGTGTTTCACACTTTCCTATCTTGTGTTGTATTTCCTTTCACTAGTCAAGGAAACATTTGCAAAGTCACACCTCACTCTTCACTCTCCATAGAGCCCAAAATGAATTTAATGAACCCCTCAAAAAAGTCAAGTTCGACAATCCTAAAATAAAAAAAAAGATTCGCCTTTGGATTACAGGCTCCTAACACAATTTATTTTCCTCCAGTTTAACTCCCAATACTTCAACTTTAGATTGTTGAAAATATTTTACTCTCCTATTTTTACTCTGCCCTGATCCCCTTACTTTTAATTTTCTGTACCTGCAAGCCAGCAAAAATTAAGTTTTTTTCTACTTTACATATTACCTCTTTTATCCAGTTCTTATTCCTTGGCACCAACCACAAATTATCTTCATACCCAAATTATACTGGGACAAACATATCCTTCTCTATCTCCCACTCTGCCTCTCTTACCCTGTTTGAAGCGGTCAGTGTGGCAGTATTCTTTACCAATAAATAAATGCATAACGTCCCACTTAAGGGGCTCATGACTCAATTTCAACATAATTTGACTAAGCTAAAAAGGATGTGCCAGTCTGCAAGCTGCATATTCAAAATGCCTATCAATGCAGAAAAATAACATGAAAGACAAAAATAGCACAAAACATTTGGGAAACAATGTTGTATTTAAATACATAAAAACAGAGGTTAGGATTCATCCTCTTATTGAACCATTCATTAAAATGTTAGCTCATTTGTTTCTCATCATATTCTGTTTTAACCAGCCTTACTATTTCATTCCCTAAACCATGTTCCTTGAAAAATACTTCCTAACTGCTTATGATTCACTCTGTCAAATGCTTTTTGTATATTTCTTGATATAGTGTTACTATCCTTCATTAACTTGACTATAGCATGAATACTTTCTCTAACAGTCTTCAACCTGTCTTTAACTTCTCTGTAACCCATACTTATTTTCAGGTAAACTGCATGCCAGAACTGCACTGAATCTCATCCGAACTGTTTTCATTAAACTCTTTTAATCACATTTGTGCGATGAAAATGTTCACTGATTACTTACTCTTTCTCATTCTTCTTCTGTATGAATGTCACAATACCTGTGCACTCTTCTGCAAGCCATTCATTCAATATTTTAGAAAAATCTCCTTCTCATCCATCATGATCTGCTTATAAAGACTGTATGCTCTTCTATTCATATGCTGTAGTATTCATAACATGAGGTATTCCACCCCCGGCTGACTCATACATCCAGCCAGTATGCAAAAGTCTAATGCTACTGTGAATTAAGTGCGACACCGCACAACAGCAAGCATATGTTGGCCATAAAGAGATGTTGGGTATAAATCGGACATCTGCATGTACCAACCCCAGAACTTTTCTGCCACCTGTCCGATCACTTGCTCAGTCATCTCTTGCCAGATTAAGACACGAACCTTGGTTCAGATAAGTACCCTGTTGGGAGGGGGGGTTTCTTAAAATTTTGGCTACTGTTTTGTGCTTTGATTACATCAGCTAGGAAGGGCAAGTGTTAGTGTGGAAGGCAGATTCCACATAAGGATTCACATGATCTCTGCTTGTTTTGTTTAGGCTCACACCACATCCACACCACCTGT
Organism: Protopterus annectens; assembly: GCF_019279795.1. Classification (NCBI taxonomy): domain Eukaryota; kingdom Metazoa; phylum Chordata; order Ceratodontiformes; family Protopteridae; genus Protopterus; species Protopterus annectens. Next base: position 4,120,713 of record NC_056731.1, read on the forward strand.
GCTATCTGTAAGGTCTTTGTACCCAAAACCTTTTGTAGCCGTCTAGCTTCCCTGAAATTATACCTTGAGAATCAGTGCCTTAAGTGCTTAGCGCATAAAATGGAGGTGGCATTGGACCCTTCAGATGAGCTGCAACCTAAAAAGGCCAGGAAGTCATGGCCTGAACTTCCTGCTGCTCCCTCTCTTCTGGGCACCCCTCCCAAGGTAGATGTGGGCCCAGAGGCCATCCCAAAATTGGTAGATGTCCCTTTGATGGGTAACCACAGTGGAAGCTGTGAAGGATCCTACCAGCACATCCACAAGGGAATCTCAGGTGTCCAACTTGGGTGTAAGGGGAGAACCACACCTTGTAATTAATGAAGACCCACTTGGCATCACCCAACTCATCATGTAGGAGGATGTGCCCATGGACATCATGAAGTGCAGGCTGATGTCTGACCCATTCGCCTTCCATCACATGGAAGCTCCTAAAAAGAAAAAGGTAAAAACTAAACATGCTTCTCTGGTTTCCCAGGATCAAGCTCCAGATTGGCAGTCCTTCTCCCAAGGCCTATTCAATGTCTTTATGGCTCTACATCACACCTCAGCTCCTTCTTTCTCTTCTCCTGCCTTTTCTCCCTCCACTTCCTTAAAGAGGATCTCTGAGGATATTTCCTCAAATGATGAGGAATCATCAGGAGATGAATCCCTGGCTTATTCAACCCAAATTTCTTCCCCTTTGGGTTACACAACACCAGAAGAGAAATCTAATTGTACAGATTCCCCTGGGGAGGATATTTCCTTTGGGGAAACTATTCTGAAGATGAAAGTATTCTTCAATTAGGACTGTTTCCAAGTGTCTGACATACAAAAGAGACATTATAATCTCCGTCAGCTGGACTCTTCCTCTCCATCTGCCATTCCCCCTGTCCTACCAACCTTCTAAGATGCCTTTTCAGCTGCTTCTAAATGCCCAGATTCCCAGCCTCCAGCTACCAAGTACCCAGATAGATTCTATAAGGTGCCTGAGGACTCCAAGTTCATTTTCAAAGCCTCCTCTGCAGACCCAGCTACCATATCAGTTTCTGCAGACAAGGCATCCAAATTATTGCCTTCTACCTCCTTGATTCCCTTGGACAAGGACAGCAAAGTCATGGAGACATTACGGAAAAAAGTATATACCTCTGCTACTTTGGCCTTCAGGGCAATTAACTATCAAACTCATATGGCCAAATATTCCCTAGCACTCTTTTCAGGTGCAGGTAAACTCCTTTCTAAGCTCCCTGATTCTCCCACCAAGGCTAAGCTCTCTTCCACTCTCAGCTCTTCTGCCCACATTACAAGGCACTCCATCAAGTGCAGTTATGATGCCATGGAGGCCTCAGCCAGGGCTGTGACATCTGAGTCTGTCCTGAGGAGGTATTCATGGCTCAGGCTTCAACCCTTGCCAAATGATATTACGGCCAAGCTAATGGATGTCCCTCTGGACAACAAAGCCTTGTTTGGAAGCTCGGCCACAGAACTATTTAAATCCCTTCAAGAAAAGGGCAACAAATCCCTTCAAAGTTTGCTTCCTCTACTGCCACTCAGAAACAGCCCTTTCAGGCTAAGCCTGGAAGTCTGTGACTATCCGCCTCCAGGTCCATCTACTCCTTTGTCTCTTTGCCTCTCTCTTTCTCTACCTCCTTGGACTCAGATAACCCAGGACTCTTGGATCAAAGATGCCTACCTTCATATCCCCGTTCACCTTAAGTTCAGGAAATTTCTTCACTTTTCTGTTGCTTCCTCATATTTTCAGTTCTATGCTTTGCCCTTTGGTCTGTGTACGGCACCGGGGTTCTTCACAAAATGCTTCGCTCCTGTCATAGCCTACTACAGACTACAGGGTATACAAATTTTTCCTTACCTAGATGATCTTCTCATCCAGGCCCCTTCCCCAGACATCCTTCAGGAGAATCTCTCCTTTATGGTGTCTCTCCTGGAGAGTCTAGGTTTCACAATAAACTATCAGAAGTCTACTCTGACCCTTTCCCAATACCACATTTTTCCTGGCTGCAGGATTCAAACAGACAGGATGCTAGCCTCCTTACCTCCAGAAAAGATCCTGTCCCTTGCCTCCTATTTCCAGGACCTCTTGCCCCTTCAATTTTTGACTACCAGAGACTTTCTATGTCTCCTGGGGTTCATGGCCTTAACAATTTCCGTGCTCTCTTTAGTCAAGTTGCACATGAAAAAGTTCCAGTGGTTCTTGAGGAGAGTTTGGATGCAACAATCCCACCCTCTAGACTTTGTTATCCCACTCTTGCCCTGCTTGAAAAGTGAGTTAGAGATGTAGATAGTTCAGCTGGCAAAGAATCCGGGCCTACCCTTACAACCACCTCTTCCTACTCAGGAGCTGTACATGGATGCTTCAGATGTGGGATGGGATGCAACACTGAAATCTTAGAAGGTCAGAGATGTCTGGTCTCCAACCCAAATAAAGGAGCACATCAACATAAAGGAAATTAGAGCCTTGATTTTTGCCCTCCAAATCTTCAAGCCTATACTTTCCCCAGGGGTCCTAATGTGGTTCACAGACAACACCACAGTCCTCTGGTATGTCAACAAACAGGGGGGGAACAAAGTCTTATCTCCTTTGCAGACTGGATTTACAGGCCTGGGAGCTAGCCTTGCAGAGTCCAGTCTCTCTTCAAGCTGTTTACATTCCCTCAACTCAGAATGTTGTGGCAGACACACTCAGCAGGTCCATGACTCAATATCATGAATGGATGCTACACAAGAATGTGTTTCTGGACCTGGTCCATAGATGGGGTATACCTCAAATAGAGCTCTTTGCCTCCACCATGAACAGACAACTTCCCAAATTTTGTGCCAGGATCCCACATCCCTTGGCATGGAACATGGACACTCTATTCTTTTCTTGGAAAGGGGTGTTTCTGTATGCATTCTCCCACTTCCCACTTCTCCAAAAAGTCCTGCTGAAAATCCAGCAGGAACAACCAAAAACTTTCTGTTGACACCATCTGGCCAAGACAGCATTAGTTCCCCCTCCTACTGCATTTAGCCAAGGGCAATCACCACAAGTTACCCCACAGGATGGACCTACTCACACAGGACAAGGGAGCCCTAGTGCATCCATAGATGTCAACTCTAAATCAGACTCTGTGGGTGATAGGGTTTTGATTCCCTTTAGAGACCTTTTTTTCTGAGGACGTGCTTAAAGCTCTGCAGGAGGCCAGAAAACCCACAACTAGGAAATCCTACATTTCCAAATGGAAGAGGTTTTCTATCTGGTGTCTCAAAAAGGATTTATAACCATGGTTAGTGGATGCCCCAGTGGTCTTGTCCTATCTGTGTGAATTGATGAAGAGTGGGCTGTCTGCCTATGTCTCCACCCTTGGCTTCTAGGTTGGAAGTTAAACTGTTTTTAAAAGGCATATTTCACATCAGACCACCAAGGAAACCAATTCCTCCTCCTTGGGATCTCAATTTTGTTTTGGAAAAACTTACATGGACCCTTTTGAGCCACCAAGTTCTTCTTCTCTACAACATTGCACCTGGAAAACTGTTTTTCTCATGGCAATTACTTCTGCCAAAAGGGTTTCAGAGTTATAATCTCTGATGTCTACCTCCCTCTTTACTATCTTCTACAGGGATAGGGTCTCTTTACACACTAACCCCTCTTTTTATGCCCAAGGTGGTTAATGAGTTATCTCTCAATCAGCCTATCAACATTCCAACCTTTTTTCCTTCCCCACAATCCTCTGCGGAGAGGATTCTGTACACTTTAGACGTGCACAGGCAACTCAGATACTACCTGAACAAGGCACCTCAGATACTACCTGAACAAAACCAATCCTATCTACAAGTCTGAACACTTGTTTGTTTCTCATCACCCAAGGACCCTGGGTCAACCGGTTTCCAAGCAGATTATCTCCTCTTGGATTTCTAAAGCTATTTCTTTCTGTTATTTAAACAATGGAAAGAGTCTTTCTTCTCCTATGAGGACACACTCCACTAGAGCAGTGTCTTCCTCTGGAGCCTTCTTTAAAGGCTTGGACACTTGCTCTATCCTGGAGACAGCTACCTGGTCTTCTGTTCATACATTCACTAAACACTATAAACTAGATGTCATCTCCAGGTCCAGGGCAGGGTTTGCCAGAGCTATTTTGCATGGTTTCGTGGAAAATTCTTCTGCTCCTCTGCCCATTTCTTCCTCTGCATGAGCTTTGGCACTCTCCCTCATGTTATGAGTACTGCAACATATGAATAGAAGGACATAGAATAGCTGTGTAAAATCTTACCATAACCATAGATGTCCTTCTCTTCTACATGCTGCAGTATTACTTACCCCCCCACACCTTCTACATGATGCCTGCCTGGCCCCTGGTGGCATGTTTCCTCACCTAAGATCAGGCTGGTGCTTTGCGGCATTCAGTTCTGAGGTTGGTACATGCTGACATTTGCTTTATACCTGATGTCTCTTTATGGTTGATGTACACTTGCTGACGTGCAGTGTTGCACGTACCTCACAGTAGCATTAGACTTTTGTATACTGGCAAGATGGACTCCCTCATGTTATGAATACTGCAGCATATAGAAGAGAAGGACATCTATGGTTATGGTAAGATTTTACACAACTATTCTATTTATAAGATAATGTTTAGAACATCATCCAACTCATTCATCATTTCCTTGTCTAAACCAAACCCATCTTCATCATGTACTTCCAAAATGTTCAGTTTTATGCAAAAACTGTTACTCCTTCATACATATTTTCAAACACATCAACCACCTTTTGAGTACTTTTCTGTGTTTTCTGTAATACTTGTTCCACATTTCTAAATGCCTCCTCCATAATTATACTGAATTTTACTAATTCCCATAAAGAGGAAAAGACTACCTTTATCCTTCTACCTTATCCTTTCCTTTTATGTTCAATGAATGCTTGCCCATGATTGCTCCTAAACTACTGTTTCTTATTATTACTCTTTTCTCAGTGCAATTATTACCTTGTTCTAGCAAATGGATTTACTTCACTATTTCATTCGATTTAATCTGTCCCAGCTGTTCATACTTATGCAATAATTCTACCCCAATGTCATTTTGTGATTGAATGTTTTCCATCTCGCTAACTTCACTCTCAGCTTCCTGAACAGTTGTGTATAGCACAGTAGTAGCGCCTTCTAAAATATTTTCACTCTCTTCCCTTTCTTCAAAATCTGCAATAATCTGGTGCCAAAGCAAAATACAGAGATACCTTACTAAAAGTATAAAATACCTAAACATGTCCTACATGGACTAACTTGAAGCCCTGTCATCATACTCAGTATCCTACAGACTGCTAACAGGTGACTTGTGTCTGGCATAAAAGGTATCATCCGAATCATTACCGATGGATTAACAGCACATCAGCAAGTAAAATGGCATCAGAAATACCCATTCTAGAGATCTGTAACATCAATAGTATGATTTAGAGGGACAAGTATTTTACACAGAGGACACAGCTGTGTTGGAACAGGTTCCCTATCCACATAAAACAAAGTTCACCCCTGTCCATTTTCAAGTACACCTTAGATCTATGGAAGGGAAACAAGAAATTTACCACAGGACTGCCCCCTGTTCTACTAATGGATAGATGCAGCTCCTAAATGCTTTATCCCATGTATGAGTCCCCTCAAGTTATCTATGGCATGATCCCAGTTATTCTCATTGGGGTAATATATAATTATCAACCATGGGATTGGTAAGGCCAATCTAAAACCAAATGGGATTTGTTATTTCAAGCAAAAAAAGGGAAATTATCTGGGCTGAAAATGGACTGCAAGGGCAGCTAGCCTAGTACTTACCTGCAAACCTATAACCTATTAAATGCCTCTCGGCATTATATTCTTGATGATGTGCTTTACATTGTTGGTTTGAATGACCCCACTCCCCACAATGAACATACCTTCTTTTTTGACATTCATTAATTAAATGTTCAAAATCTTCAAAAAATAACAAGGTTTCTTTTTCCCCAGTATCTCATGTTTTTCCTTGATCCAGTAATCATAAAAACATTTACTGAGTGCATGATTTTTCCTTGTTCAATATTTAGGAAATCAAAGGAATTATGATATCTTAAGTCTCCTGGGGCTCTATAAATCCTGGCTAGTTCTGGAGTCTAAGCCTGTATAGGAAAACTGGAGGTCGTCCATATAAGGAAGTGTTTACTATAACCAATTTGGATTGTCAGCCCCTGTATTACGCTGCAAAAGTAAATCTTATCTATCAAAAAAAAAAAATTAATATTCATCCTTAAAAATACATTGAAGATATCTTATACTGTACAAGATATTTGAATTTTGTTTTCATCCTTAAAAGGACGTGGAACCACTAGGAGGCAAAATCAAAATACAATTCTTGTCCTAACAAGGATGTGCTGTAGCTAGATCTCAGTATGTCCTTCATTCTTCAGCAGTAAAGAAGTTAGCAAAAAAGTAACACAAAAACCTTCTAGCCCAGCTTAGTGGTGGTTCCAAAGGCAATGAGTGACTCCAAAATAATGAAAAAGACATTTTAATAATCCAAACGTATACACGACAATACAGTCAAGCACTTTCATCCAGGAAACCCTGGACTTCATCAGAACTAATTAATCAATGTAAAACACACCATTTAAATATGCTAAGACAGCCAATCACAAGAAATCATGTTAAAATACATAAAATGTTGAAAAATTAACTAAAACATATAAAAAGACACTATGTGTTTCTAAAAACACATTATTTGACTATAATTCAAGTGTTCTATATTTTAAAAAGGGCATAATTGAAATGTATTCATTAATCCCTGGGGTATGAGTGGCATTCAGTCTTAATTGCCATTTCAGCTCTGCTCTCTCTATTGTGTTAACCCAGTCCCCTGCCCTAGAATTAATTTCAACAATCTCCAAAATTCCAAATAAAAACCCGTACAGCCCTCACTACATCCTAAATGTCTAAAAAGGGCATTATTAGTATTTTTTTGTCTGATGGCGTAAAGTGTTCATATATTCTCCTGCAGAGAGTTCTCTCTGTTTTCCCTATATAAAAACAAAAACAGTTCTGGCATACTGCTATATAAACAAAACCTTTTGTTCCACAGTTACCCACTACTGTCCTCACTTTAATACTAAATTCACCAATAGTTAATGTTGGTTCTCTCAAAATATATTTACAATAATTAGTGTCCACAACTTGTTGTACCCTTGTTCACCACACTTTTTGTCATTGTAGGGTGTTCAAACAAAGATTTGCATTGGTTTTATATACAAATCTAATGTTAATACCCATAACCAATTGAAGTTCATTATTTGTCCTAAATAAAATCCAATTTTTATTCAAGATGTCCTTCACTTTTTTTACTAAAACACCCATAAGTCAAAACCATACTATTTTCAAATTCATTAAAGGTTACCACTACCTTGTGGGTATCAGTTGTATTACCTAACAGCGGTTTATACCTCACTCCCCAATTATCCTTAACAAATTATACATATCCAAAATAATTTTCTCCAGATATCCTCTATCTTTAAAATAGCCCTTCAAGACATCCATCTCCCTGATGCAATTAGTTAAAGATGAACACATGCCACTCTAACAAATTGACCCTTAACAATACTTTTTTTCATAAAATAAGGGTGACTACTGTTATATTCCAAATAACCATTAGAAAATGTAGGTTTCCCATATATAGTGGAAGTGAAATCTTTCAAACTGGTATTTTTAGTAATACTAACGTCAAGATAATTAATTGTTTCACTGTTGTGTGTAGAGGTAAATTTAAAGTAATCACTAATTCCATTAATGCAATCACAAAATTGTTCCCTTAGGTCCTCATCTTTCCACAATATAAAAATATTGTTCAAAAATCTTAAATAAATGGACCACTTATGGTTAAATTCACTACAAAACACATTATTTTTCTCACAACTATACATAACTAAATTAACAAATAAAGGGGTGCAGCTTGAGCCCATGGCAACCCCTTGATTCTGTTAAAAATATTCCCCTTCAAAACTAAAAAAAATTATTTTTCAAAATAGTTTCCATTAACAACATGACAAAATTCTGCAAAGTGCTGTTCATCACGACACAGCATGATTTATTCACTGGGTATATTTTTAGAAACACGTCTTTTTATATGTTTTTAAATAGTTAATTTTCAACATTTTATATATTTTAACATGATTTCTTGTGATTGGTTGTCTTATCATATTTAAATGGTGTGTTTTACATTGATTAGTTCTGATGAAGTCCAGGGTTTCCTGGATGAAAGCGCTTGACTGTATTGTGGTGTATACGTTTGGATTATTAAAATGTCTTTTGTGTTATTTTGGAGTCACTCATTGCCTTTGGAACCACCACTAAGCTGGGCTAGAAGGTTTTTGCGTTACTAGTTTATGACTTATCTTACTTTCACCGTTTTTTTGTGGTTAAGTTAGCAAAAAAGAGATAGTCTGGATGCTGTAGTTTCTTTTCAAAGGTTTATTGGCAGATGAGTGCTACAGCGCTCTTTACCACTGAAGAAAGAAAGAAAGTCAAAAAGTTTTAGCCAGCAACACAAATTCAAAAGTCACTTTGGAAAATGCCTATACCCCCAAGTGTAACAAATCATACACATCCAGCTCTGAAAATGTACGCTTTGCTTTGTTGACCCTTCTGACAACCAAACCAAAATGCTGCTCAGCATTATATTGCTAAGCATGTGTTTTACATTATTGGCTTGAATAACAATTTCTCCAGAAAGAACACATCCTCTTTTTTTAACATTTATTAATTAAATGTGCAAAATATCCACAAAATTACAGAATTTATTGTCCCCAGTATCTCATATCTTCCTTTGCTCCATTAATTATAACAGGTTAGTCCCACTAGACCTTTTTCAGGGAAAAGGTAGTATTCATACTAAATCTGTATCTTTTGTGAAATAATCTTTCTTTCTGGCACAGCTGCTTTCTCCTGTGACACAATTCCAGTCATTCTCCATCGTGGATTCCTTTCTCAGAAACAGCAGCTCACTGGCACGATCTACTGAAAAGAGCAATGGAATTTCCTGGTATCTTATTCTGGCTTTTCCCAGTCAGGGGTCACCACAGCGGATCACCTATCCACTCATGATTGGCAGTGGAGTTTTACAGTGTCAAGTTGCCAGCCTGGCAACTTTCCACAGAAGGCACACACACACACACACACACACACACACACACACACACACACACACACACACACACACACACACACACACACACCTAGGGCCAATTTAAAGTGTTTAATCCACCTACAACATGTCTTTGCAATGTGGGAGGAAACTGAAGCACCTGGAGGAAACCCACACAACCACAGGGAGGACATGCAGACTCCGCACAGAAGGCACCCAAGCCGAGGATTGAACTGGAGAACCTCTTGCTGTGAGGCAGCAACACTAACCGCTGCACCACTGTGGACACCCAATGGAATTTCCTGGTATACTGGTTAAACTTTTCCCTAGTCAGTATGAATGCGACCTTGAATTTCCCCTCTGAAAAATGTCTGCTGGCCTAACACTACACTAGCCCAGTCAGCAAAGCATAAAATAAATAAATAGCCTTAGCTGTCCCTGTAAGTACTTGTTCATATTGAAAAAAGATGGCTCCTAGTATCAACAAAAGTATTTCTATTAGTCCCAAAAACTTCAAGATTAGCATGGCTAACAGAAATGCCTGTAAATATTTCATCTGAATTCTGAAGGCTAACAATAGAAGATATAATATTTTTAGTGAAAAAACAGATTCAAAGTGGTAAACATTTAAAAACAGGGATTATACAATACACAAATCAAGCACCTAATAAAGGAAATATTGAGTGAAAGGAATACACATCATGCTTTTATTATAATCAGTGGATATTATGAGATTGGTGCACTGCTGAATCACCATAGGGTTTCCATCTCCATCGACATGGGAGTAGTATAAAATAACGGCAAATGCTCCATTTGTTCCACATGTCTTTGAACATATGTTGCTCCTAATATATAGCAGCAGGACTCATAAACATAGACAACAATATTTGTATGGCTGATACATGATCCAAATCATATAGTAAAGCCCTACAGAATTCATACAAGTGTCCACCTTTCCTGCAGTATCTAGACACACTGCTGCATACCTGAAGTAGTTCAGTTACACATGTCAATAAGCTATTGCATCTTCCTCCGCAATTCACAAATGTATGAATAACAGAGAAGATTTTATATGACAGGCAAATTTTTTATCAGTCTTACCATAGTTTATTAGCACTGAATTAAACAAATACATGTCATTATGCACTCAAATACATACCTGATAACCCTAGCACACTCAGGATATGCTCAGCGGGTTATTGCTAATAACATTACTGAGTAACAATATCAGCATACCTGTATAGAATAATGCCACAAAATGTATACATTTCAGTGCAATGATGCTATTTCCTATGGATATAACACTTTTAGTGCAGCAGAACTGACAAGTGCTACATACAACCCACATATGAAGACTCGGGTCCAACCAATGAAAACCAGCCTATAACCATATCCCCTGAATGAAGACCTCTCCACTGCAATGACAGGCTTTATGAATCACCCTTCACATGACAACTGAGCAAGTAGCATCCTCAGTGCACCACTATTCCTGATATACCCTAAGCATGCCATGACTGACAACACACACCCCTGTTGACATGGCACCTGTCTGTACTGGCATGTCTGCTGTTAGTTGCTGTCCTACATGTGATGCCTGAGAAAACCAGAGAGAGAGGGGGGGTGCTTCCTCTGGCATCACATGTAGCCGTAGCAGTCAGAGTGCAATAAACCAAAATGCCAGGCATATATCATTGTTAAATTTTTTTGTCGCATCTGATCTGATATCAGCATGACCCAGTCATAATGCTTTAGCAGATTGCTTATGTTTTATGTTCATTTTTATATGCCTGCAATTAGAAATCTGCATTGTAAAAACATTTGTCTAGCAGAATATATATGCACATGTTTGAAAAGGTATTGGGGACCTGAAGGGTTACATTCACAGTAGGTTATTGTCAATATTGTACAATACATTACATGTACGGGACAACACCAACTTTTGCCACACATTTAAATAACAGAAATGAGATTGGCAGCTATTTTTGACAGCTGTAGTGTGAGGTCACTGTCCATGGTAGTTTCAGGTGTCTACTCTGTGTACTGTATTATACCACAGACATCTCAAATGATGGCCATTCATCCACCAAACTTATATATATAAGTATCGGGGGGTGAGGGGTGCAGGGGGGCTTGCTCCCCTGCTTATAGGAATGGTAGGTGTGTGTGTTTTATTGTGTTTGTGAGCTCGTGTGTGTTGTTTTGCTTTGTTATAGTGTTGGAAGGTTGGTGTATTTGTGTTTGTGTTTATATGTGTGAAGTAGTGTTTTGTTTAAATTCGCAGTTTTGAATTTCACAGTTTTGGTTTTTGGGTTTATGAGTTTTGGCTTGGGTCTACTTTTACTCACCAAAATACAGTTTTTCAAATTTCAAAGAGCCTACTCCACTTCAGCGAACTTCCATTCAACTGAAAGCATGGACTGCTGAACTCCTTTCCCTGAGAAACGAACCACTTGGCAACCAGGGGAAAAAAATGAATGGAAACAAATTAAACCCACCCAAGTGGGGGGCATTGGCCACCACCCCCCTAATTAAATATACCAACTCTGAGATCATACTATACTGGAGAAAAGGGAAAGATCACACTGGTGGCCAAGTGGTTTGTTTCCCAGGGAACGAAGTTTGGTAGTTCATGCTTTTGATAGAATGGAAGTTCACTGTAGTGGAGTCTGGTGTTTGAAATTCAAAGAACTGTAATATCGGTGAGTAGAAGTAGACCCGTGTGTGTGTGTGTATATATATATATATATATATATATATATATATATATATATATATATATATATTTATATGGGTCTACTTTTTGTCAAAAACTCATTTTGTTGAATCTCAGTTCACCAGGACCAATTTGCTGAAAGCTCACTTTACTGAAAACTCACTTGACTGAATCTCATTTCACAGAGATCCTGAAAACCTAAATTTCAATATACTACAGCTTAAACCATAGACATGCACACTTACAGCACCAGTTACTAACACTTTCCAGAACCTAAAACCTACTTACTTACTCTCTTAACAGAAACTACACAATAGAAGACCAAACTAGGTGGGAGGTTATGCCCCCCACACCCCCCTAACTATATATACTAACTCCAGGATCGCACTGCAGTGTGGAAAAGGGTATATACCTTTTACTTCCCTTACAGTACTCTACACACTGCCAGTACTTGCATTCGGTGAAATGAGATTCAGTCAAATGAGTTTTCAGTAAAGTGAGCTTTCAGGAAATTGGTCCCAGAGAACTGGAGGTAGACCCATTTATATATATATATATATATATATATATATATATATATATATATATATATATATATATATATATATATATATAAATCTGGGGAGTCAAATAAATCTTGCATTTCATTTCTCATTCATTTAAATACAGTATTTACTCATGACTCAGTTAAGTATTTGAAAAGACGGTAATTACGTTAACAGGAGCTACCAAGACACATGCTGCATATTCAAAATATCCAATCAGTGAAGCAAGATATCTTAAAAGACAAAATGACACAATAGCATAAACAAAACTGCTTTAGCAGACATAGTCATAATTTTAGAGTGATGCCACACAAAAAATATGCAAATGCTGCAAAACATATTTATTTATTTATTTATTTCAGTTTGATGACCGGGGAGGTCCACTGGGCTCAGGAGCCCATTTTCAGTGGAGGCCCGGGGAGAAAAGCTCCACATTACATAATAATATAAAAGATAAAACAAAAGAAAATACAAAAGATAAATTAAATTCAGTTCAAAGATACAGATACATGAAGATGCAACAGTCAGCTAAGTGATAAGAATACTGGTAGATTGTGAAACAGAGACATTAAGAGGTATAGTATTTACATAAACATATGAGTTGTGTATTGACATATTGACATATGAGTCATATATTGACATATGAGTCATATATTGACATGGTTGGTTACAAAGGTTACATAGAGTCTGAGTCATTGTTACGGCAGAGTAGTAGAACAAGCATAAGTGTTAGGGAGGGGAATAAAGGGAGAGAAAACTATATACAATACATACATATATACACATGACAACAGTAGACAGAAAGTAAATCCAGGAACAAAGTTGATGGTAGTAGGAAATAGTATAGAAATACAGTTAGTGTGTGTGTGGAGTAAAAGTCTAGGTGGGAAAAGTGCAGTTGCACTTCCACCTAGAGAACAAGTAGGAATGGAGTAGAGTTTTGAAGTTGTCAGAATTTTCTGTCATTCGTAAAGAAGGAGAGAGAGAGAGTTCCACTTTTTGGCTAAGGAAAAAGATAGGAGGTACTGCCCGGCAGGTCGCTTTGGTTTGTGGACAGTGAGTAGGTTTAGGTGAGCAGATCTAAGTGGCCTATTAGGGATGTATGGTTGTAGGATGTTGGATAGCTCAGGACATTTAGTGGGGTTAAATAATAGCCTGTGGGCAGTGGTAAGTTGGTGGTAGTCTAGAAGGTTGGGAAGTTCTAGCCAGTTTAGTGAGTGGAGTGCAGAGCAATGGTGGGAGAAGTGTTTGACTTGGATGGCGAATTTTGAAATTTTATTATAACAACTTTCCATTTTTAAGGAGATGGAGGCAGATAAGTTGGTTAATAGAGGGGCACCATATAATAGTGATGGAAGAGGATAGGTAGTGGCAAGGGTTTGAGTAGAAGAAGGAGAGAGATAGTGGATGTTTCTATATAACAGGCCTAGTTTTTGATGTGTTTTCTTCATATTGAGATGAATGTGTGTGTCAAAGTTTAGGTTTTCATCTATGGTGACCTCAAGGAGTTTGGCATAGGGAACAATTTCTATGGTTGAGTTATTGTGGCTTCTAATTTTGAAGGACTGTTTGTCAAGAGGGAAGGAATTTGAGGGGGGGAAGAGTAGTATTTTGGATTTGTTAGCATTTAGAGCTAGGTGGTTTTGGAGCATCCAGTTCTCAGTGGTGGAGAAGGCAGTTTGGGTGTGTGCTAGAAGTTCAGGGAGGTTGGTGGCACAGCAGATTAAAGTGGAGTCATCGGTGTATTGTACGATTTTGGTGTTTGGGATGGCAAAGTGGAAGTCGTTGATAAAGATGTTGAAAAGCAAGGGGCCAAGAATCGAACCTTGGGGAACTCCTGTGGGGGTAGGAAGGAAGTTACAGGTGCCTTTCCTCCATTTTACAGCTTGAGATCTATTGGAAAGGTAACTTGAGAACCAGGATAGTGTATTGTGTGAGAAGTTGAGGTTAGCTAGGTGGCTAAGGAGATGAGAATGGGAGGCAGTGTCGAAAGCCTTAGAGAGATCTAGTAGGACTGTTGATACTATTTTACCAGAGTCACGGGCACGATTGACTATATCAAGGAATGAGAGTAGAGCAGTTATAGTGCTATGGCCAGGACAGAAACCATGTTGGGTGTGAGAGAGGAGGTGGTTTTCAGTAAGGAAAAGCATTAGCTGAATGTGAATGCATTTTTCCAGTATTTTAGAAATTGGGGAGAGGATGGCTATGGGGCGAAAGTTTGAGGTATTGTTATTTATACCTCCTTTATGGAGAGGGTGTATAAAGGCAGCACGCCACAGATTGGGGACATAGCATTCCTGTATGGATCTGTTGATTAGGATGCTAATGGGGAGGGTGATTCCATCTGCGGCAATTTGTAAGAATTTAGATGGAATGTTATCTGGGGCATTAGAGCAAGGTTTCAGTTTGCTGAGAAGTTTTTTTATATATGAGTTAGAGACTGGATTGAGTTGAAAAGTGGGGGGAGGGTTGGGTTTGGAGACTGGGGTAGAGTGACAGAACTGTGAGGATGGGTTATTAGGAAAGGACTTATTTAGTTCAGCTATAGAATTGATAAAGGAGGAATTGAAAAGAGTGGCAATTTCTGGGTCGGACTTGGTAGTGTCCGGGCAGGGATTATTTTTGGTGCCTGGGTTGAGAAGTGAATTAATGGACTTCCAGAATTTTTGGGGGTTTTTAGAGTGGTTGGCTTGGAGAGTCATAAAATAGGATTTTTTGTCTTTGGATATATGCCTTTTAGTAAGGTTGCGGAGTTGCTTATATTGAATTAGGGTCTCAGGTTGTTTATTGTGCTGAGATACTTTCCAGCATTTATCTCTCTGTTGCATGAGTTTTTTGGTTTCCCTAGTTAACCATGATGTGGATTTGGATTTGATTCTTATAGTTCGAGGTGGTGCATGGGAGTTAAGTACATTTAGGAAAGTAGAGTTAAAGGCCTCAATGGCGCTGTCTAGTGGTAAAGTCTTTAGATTGTTCCAGTTAGTTTGTTTAAGGGTATTAGAGAAGGTTAGAGGATTGAAGTTTGTTATGTTGTGTGTATGCAGGTATTGGTGCTGGAGGGGAGGAGACTGGGTTGCTCGGTGGATGAAGGCAGGCTGGTGGTCACTGAAAGAGTCGGGGAGGATTCCAGAGTCCAGGATGTTGTTAGGGTGGGTAGCTAGGATCCAGTCAAGTGTAGATCCTGGAGAATTGATCTTGTTGGGTCTAGTGATAGAGTTGGTTAATTGAGTGAAGTTGAAGAGATTGATAGCTATGGCTGGGTTATGGTTATTAATTTTGTTCCAATCTATATTAACATCTCCTAAGATGTAGGTCTCTAGGTTAATATTATTTGAGGCCCATTGGAGGATTTCTTCAAGGGTGGTAGCATTGTTACCTGGTGGAATATAAAGGGATACAAAGCAGATACTTATATGAATATTCATTTGTAGTAAACCTATGACTAGTTCTGCATTATTAAACTGTGGAATGGGGTTTGGATATGGAATAATGGGGAGTATGTTGGAGAATATCAAGGCTACTCCTCCACCTCTTCTGTTTAAGCGATCAGATCAAAGAGCTTGAAAGCCAGGGAGTAGGATTTCTGAGTCAGAGATGGTAGGTTTTAGCCAAGTCTCAGAGATGGCTACAATGTCTGGAAGATTGTGGTGAAGCCAAGCATGGAAAAGAGTGGATTTATTTCTTAGACTTTGGGCGTTGAGAGTAACTATTTTTAGGCTTTTAAGATTAGTGGTTTTGGCACGTTTTGGGGGGATGAGATTGTTAGTGGTGCTAGGTCCAGGGTCTGGGTGGATATCACCTGATATAAACAGGTGGAAGAAAAAGAGAGATAGTAGGAGATTTAGCTTGCCTTTAGACTGTTGTGCACAGTAGATCAGAGCTTTAGGGAAGTAATGCTTTGTACAGGTGGGTAAGATATTTGGTTTAAAGTAGTGGAGAGGATTGGGCTGTAGTAAAGAGGATGATATGGTATGGAAGTGAGTTGTGGCGGGGTTAGAAGGTGGAATGGGAGTTGAATGGTGGGACAGAAAAGAGGGGGGAAGAGGAGAGGAAGTATAGGAGGTAGTAAAGTGCAGTGGAATTAGAATTAATAGGGTGATTAAAGGGATTTGTAGTGTGTGAAGGAGTGGAGAATATATGTAATGGGTTACGTATGAAAGATAGGGAAGCATGGGAAGTTTAGTGTAGATAGGGTAAAAGAGAGAGAGAGAGAGAAAGCAGGGGTGTAAGTGTAGTTTGATGTGTGTGTGTGGAGTGGTTTTAATTAGTGGGAGGATAGGAGGAAGTAGGTGTAGGGAGTGGTCTATAATTGATGGGAGGAGTGGAGAAGGATGAGAAGGCCAGCAATTGGTGTGAATACAGAGGGGAGGAGTTTACTGGAGAGATAAATCTATGTGCAGTGGGGGTGGGTGGAATTTGGGGGTAGGGTAGGGTAGGGGAGCAGAGTGAGCCCACAGGGCGAACGGAGTGGGTAGAGACAATATAGCAGCTCAGGATGAACAATCAGTAGATTGCTGATTGCTCAGGTAGGTGAAAGTGCAGGTGAGTAGAGAATAATAAGTAAAGTAGTAATGTTCAGAGGAGGAAAGTGGTGGTTACAGAAGAGCAAAGGATATGTGAGGAAAAGATAAGAACAAGGTATGGGCAGCAGAAAGTAATAGAAGAAATATATAGGATAGCAGGAGCAGGGTATAGGCAGCAAATGTAGAAAATGTGAGTTATAGGATAGTAGGATAGGATAATGGATGGGACTGGATGAGGGGGGCACCTAGTGGGCAGGGAATTAATACAGTAGATGTAAGTGTCTGGGAAAGGCTGGTCAAGGGCTAGATATTAACTATGAGTCAGCTAAAGGAGGCAACAAAAGATGGAGTGAGGGTCTGTAATCTAGTGCTGAGTACAGAGAAGGGTATGGCTGCTGGCAGTCCTGGCTAGGAGCTAACAATTATAAGCTACAACACATAATACTATTAAATGTCAGCTTTTCTGCCAGTATTAGGAGAACACATACTTTCTTCCTTCCTTTCTTGGCAGAGCACAGGGATGAGACCGCAGGTGATATGGAGGGGCCTGAGATGCCAGATACTCAAATTCTTAGCCTCAAGTGGAAGGAAGGCAGCTAGAGAGCAGGGAATACTGAGGGAGCAAGACTAAAATTAAAGGAGAGAAAAGAAGCAATTAACCTTAGTAGGTAGTACAGACAGTATAACAAAGCAAAATGTCAAAATACAGCATTAATGAGTTCATTCAGCATTGCTAGATGAAGTACAGGAAAAGGTACAATCAGAGCACCAAAAGTACAATCATTCAACAGAGCAAGAAGCCAAGGAAACACTTTGTATAAGTATGTATTGCTTTGATACATTTACAATTCAAAGCATCGTGTAGGAACTCAGAAGGTAAAAACAGACTCAGGTATATGTGAGTCAATGTTGTATTTAAATTAATGAAAATAAGGTCTGGGATTCATAGTCATGCTGTGTGCCTTCTCAGTGCTAACTAGCATCAGAGAATGGGCAAACTGTACATTAAACCCTGATTGGAAAATGAATGTTCTCCAGTGGGGTGTTAACATACAGGTAATGCCTGCTGGAAAACAAGTCAGCTGCTTTAGGGCAGCATATTAAGCTGCCATGTAACTTAGGGATTTACAAAGAAAATGACATTTGTTTACATCATTTTTACAGCATTTACTGCATTAAACAGAGCTTTGCTGTGCAGCAAGTGTACAATGAAAGAAAAAGTAAATAAAATAAATTAAAGAAGTGTGTGCATGTGTGTGTTTATGTTTGCATTTGTGTGTGCTTACATGTATGCGTGACAATGTAACCAAGAGTGACTGTGAGAAAGAAATAGAAAATTCATCCATCCATCCACAACCCATTTTCCCATTTTAGTTTATGGGTTGGGGCGTCACTTCAACAGTGACAATCATCTAGCGCCAAGGTTTTACACCAGTAAGTAGCTAGCCCTTCCACTGTAGTTCATCTGTACCACACGCTCACACCTACGGTCAATTAAGTGTGTCCAGGCCACCTGCTGCATCTCTTTGGAATGTGGGAGGAAATGAGAGCAAGTGAACACAGGGAGGACATGCAGATTCTGCACAGAAGGCACTCCAGATGAGAATCAAACAAGGGAACCTCTTGCTGTGATATATCCAAAACATAAGTGTGTGTCTGTATGCGTGCGTGCATGTGTTACTGAAAGAATGAGAGTGAGGGAGAGACAGAGTAAGTGAGAGACAGCAAGTGAGAGAGAGATTGCAAAGTCTTCAGACTGCAACAGGCAGTCCATCAGCAGCACTTCTTTAACAAAAAGTATGAAACTCTAAAGTCTCACATAATCAACTGACCTTAATCCTCCGTGGTTTACAAGCAGGTTTCCCATTCTACAGTACAGAACATGGTGGAAGGGGGAGTATGGGAATTGCAATGACTTGCTTTTATTCATTTATTTGCTCAAAATGAAACATCTGATTTGTGTTCACTCAAACTGGCTGCAACTGCATTTGTAGCAAGTAGCTGTTACAGTTTGTGGCACACACAGAGGACTACAGTGTTTTATTTCTGACTGCAAATGTGATGCCAGCATTTATTTATGAATGGTGGTAGTGCACTAAACACACAGAGTGCTACAACACTTCACTTCTGACTGTAACTGTAATATTGGCTGTCATTCACTTCTAATGCTGTTAAAGCACTGAAGACTGAGTGGGATCTGCATCTGTAATACTTTGTTATGACAGATGGGAGACGAAACAAGAATCCAAACTAAAACGCCAAAGGGTACAAGTATCAGCACTAGCATAGTTACTGACACAAAACTAGAAACACGCCACTAAGAATTAAAAAAATACAAATGTAAGAAAAAATACCAGTAAGATAAAATTAAATGCTTTCATTCTTTACTATTTACTAGAACATCAGAGCTACTGTACTGACATGACCACATCTTAAAATAAACTAATTTAGTTACATGACTAATTGCACAGATCATTAATGCTATTTAAGTGATGTGTCTTTATTACTAATACAAATAAAATGAATTATGATTTAAAATATTAACTCCAAAAAGTGCATATTAGAATACATATAAAATTACAGTATATGGTAAGTGTCTTACACATTAATGATTTTAAAATACATTTAATATTGATTATACCATTCAGATCAGGTTCTCTGTTGCATGTAAAGATAACTGCAAATACAGTTCTTTGCATTCTAGTGAAATATTAGAATCTCCATCTTATTTTTCATCAATAATAGTGTCCAAAATGAATAAGCTAAACTTTCTAAACTTTGTACAATATGATGCATCTTTCTCTTTGTTCTTAACACAAGTGCTTACTTTGTCTTACTGATGCCTTCTGCTTCCATTTTTATTTTCTGTGAAGAAACAAGAATCTTTTTTTTTTAGTGCAAATCTCCACTATCTGTGTATAAAGAAGAATGGCTGTGAAAGGGATACAAGAAAAGGGAGACAGCAGAGACTGGCAAACAAACATAAAATGCAGGCACAGGCAGATAGGAGAGTATGAATACAAAAGTTGGGGATAACAGTGAGGGGACACAGACTCACAGAAGATGCAGAGATGGTGATGAGAAGGGTTGGACAATGAACAAAGTGTGGGGAAATCATACAACTGGTTGAGGAACATTAGACTGTGGCCTTGGCTGGATATCAGGCTAGCCCAGAAGGTAAACCCAGCCATTGATCTCCTCCCTGACTGATGTCACAGGAGGGCTACATTAATGGTGATCCAATGTTCAGGTCTTACTGCTTGCACAAATCAACAGTCTTACCAGGAGGTAGTACAGTGGCAGGTGTCTTGCTATTAGCGCACCTTGAGGAATACCAGCCTCTGCAAATGATGCAGAATGATGATGAGAGACCCCTTCAGGCCACTAATAGGTACCTTCAGGCCACTAATAGGTAGAGTAACCTATGGCCTATCATAAGAATTAGTTACAGGGGTCATCAATGATTTCTCCAGTTCAACATCAACAATGTGACCTCCATCTCCCTGTTTAGGGTCTGACCTGGTGACCACTGGTGATCCAGTACCAGTGGCATCAACTGGCTCATGCTGATTCAACTGCTGCTAATGCTCTACAGTCAACATCACAACAGGACCTGCAGAAGGATAAGAAAAGGAGAAAACATTAGTAAACCCATATGGTACACATACAATGGCAGCACACATTGGGGTGCCACATATGGCATATGCACCCCACTGCCATGAGAGTTACTTCCAGCTCCTATGGTTTTCTACCATGTCCACTGGCCTCTGTAGAAAATGTAAATACAATAAGCAGAAGAAAAAATGCTTACAATACAATCTATCTGCCTGCCTCTACCCTCTGCCTCTCACTGCTTAAACAGGCCAGTGTGGTGTCAATGCAGGTTGTTATACCAATACTTGTACTGTTTACAACAGACAATATCAGTGGTATCACTCAACATCCTGGCTAGTCCATGTGAAGCATCCATTTTAAACAAGGGGCCATCATACAGCCACTGCACATGTCCAGAGAAATCCCTCTGTAGGAAAGACAAGAATGTCTTGCTGTCAGTGGCACACCCTTCAGGAGCCCTGTGGTTCACAGCATCTGTGGAAGCCACCATAACTACTACACACGTTCACTTCAGCAACATGTTCAGTTATCATGTGACATGCAATGTATTGCAGCAACAGAGCACTATCAAACCTTCATGTCGGAGTGCTGTGGTGCTGTGGATCCACATATGCCCTGTACTAGTCACATGCTTCCTTAGAGCTTTACTAAGTACATCTATCCAGATGCAATTAGAAGACAGATCCATAAAAAATATTTGTGGACCAGATGCTACCTCTTTGTCAGTGTCACAATATATTGTGGTCAGCACTTCTTAATATGTGGCACTATTGCTGTATCTTTCTCTCCATACTCCATTTTATATTTTATTATTAATTTTCATTTGTTTACAGGGAATGACCAAATGGACAGAAAAAAAAACTTTTCAGTGGAAACCCAGGAAAAAAACTCCACAGAATGCAGTGATAATAAAAAGTATAATAGTAAATAGGATGAAGCAAAAAGCAGAGTTGGATATATAATAGCCTGCTTGTACCTCATTGTTTCTCAAAGCCAATTATCAATTAATTAGCTGGAATTTTATGGCTCAAAATGGCAGTAATTAAAAATGCTGCCTGCAGAAATGGCAGACCCAACAGAGAAAGAGACAGAAGCAAAGACAGAGAGAGAGAGAGAGAGAGAGAGAGGGCAAAGACACAGAGAGAGAGAGAGAGAGAGATTCCCACAGCTGCAGCTCGGAATGATGCAAAGAGAAGTGATGAACAAGCAGCAGGTGTGCACCTAAGTCTGGCACATGTGCTACGTGGCAACTTTAAACAGGGTGGAAATGAATGCACATGAAAGCAGGAACAGGGGTGCAGCAAGCAGAAGAACATACACAGAGAAACAAGGGGGGTGGGTTGAGAAAAAAAGTATGGAGAAGGATATAAGGGTAAGAGAAGCTTGCAAAAAGGGGAACACATAAAACACAAAGACTGACAGGTTAGGTGCTGACACACTCCATGGAGTGACAGTGGAATTATAGACATATAATCACAGGGAAGACACTAATAATGAGGACGACTGGACAACAAACAGTGGATAAAGCTAACAGAGAAGGAAGGGCTTTAGCTCTCCTTTTTTCACAATCCTTGGCCAAGGCTTTGGGAGAGGTCAGTCAGTACCCTGACTTCCCAGCCAGGCAGCCATGCAACTCTTCAAGCCAAATTAAGTATTTTTCCTGGTGGCCAATGCTGGCTTCCAACCACCAACTCCTCAACCACTACCAGGAAGTCCTGAAGCATGAGAAATTGCCCACGACTGGCAGTGTCACCTTAAGAAATCTGGAGGCTTCAAGAGATGCAAGCTGGCCACTCTTCCCTCCAACCACACTTAATGGGGATTTAGGCCTGGAGACAGGTGGAATGCTTTCGGATAAGGCCAATCCTCATGGACCTTGGCCATGTCACTGGCATAGCCATAGCAGATGCTTCAGAAAATGAAAACATAGATAGAAGGAAAACAATACTATAAAATTGAATAGAATTAAAAAAAAAATAATGAGCGGGAAAAAGAAATAAAGTTTACTATTTTTTATGTGATATGTGACATATTAGAGTGCTACACAGATGTGTACTAAACAACAAATTATTATACTGCTATCAAAAATCAGACACTTTTGCCAACTTGCATTATCCCAAGACATTATGGCAGGATGTGCAGGCATGTATGCATTGTCACAGGTCCCACTGCCTTGCCTTTGTGCACAGATTTGTTATGATGAAGTAGTAGTATGGTACTGTCGTGCCACACAAGTCCTGGCCACTGTGTGGGCTACTATCTTAGTGGAACCCCTGCAAGCACAGTACAGTTAAGGAGTACACACCAACTGATATAACATGGCCATAGCAATACAAATGTGTGAATACCAGGGGTGAATATGACCAACAGTGATAACTGTTTGAAACATGAGCAATAAGGTATCAGTGGGAACACAGCCACCAATCAATATGAGGTCACACCAAAGCCACCACCTCAAACCTTTACTACCCCCCTATAAAACCACAATTCACAATACCTGCCCATCAAAGACAAGCACTCACACACATTCCCTCCCCCACCCCTTACATAATCACTAGACCCCCCCCTCCACAATAGCAACATCTATACCCTGTGCAGATCATGGAAGAAGCAGCACTGTCAGTGATCAGTGATGTACTACAGTAGTACAGGTGGGACCATGTCAGTAGAAATATGTTCCTGTATGACATGCTGTGTCATGTGTCTTATTGTGGGTGTGTGAAGAATAGTGCCTCAAACTATAATGCTTTGTTTTCCCTATCCTAACAAATGCTATAACAAAATGCAGTTATACTTACATAATTTTATGGCCTCTGTCAGTCCTAATTTAACTTAATACTTGCAAACAGTATATAGCGTGACGTAAAAAAGTACGACTATTTCACTAATAAAACATAAGATGAAGTAGTATAAAATAATAGAACTTCTACAGGTACATGCTTTGGTGGTATGCACACATGAGTGACAGTTATACTAATGAAGTCAACAAAATGTCACAAAATCATACACAGCCCTTTGCCTGGAGAACCACTCCCTTCTCTAGAAAAAGAGGGAGTTCTGCATGACTTCTGCCTAACCTGCAAAAGAAGGATAAAAACAAAGAAATTGTTAATTAGATGTCCAATGCAGTCATGATAACTTGCAATAGAAATTATATGACAGTAGGTATATTAAAGGTACCTACAATAAACATCAGGTGCCATTGCTGTAACTTTTCTTTCTGCTGGCTAAGAAGTCAGAATGGTGCCACTTACGGTCACTATAGGGGTGCCAGGACTACTCACCAAAGCAGGATATTCCAGTGGCATCAGAAACCTCAATAACAAGACACTGCCAGGCATCCACTTTAAAGTGGGGCCCTCAGAAGGGTCCCCAGTAAGGTGCTCCTGGTGGTCATTATTCAGCAGGTATAGCAGAATCTAACTTTTATTGCTGCACCACCTGGCAGCCCTGCCAGCATCAGTGCCACTGGAAGCCAAGTACGTTCACCATGTCATATTGCAGAAAACTATAGAATGGCTTGTCATGCTCATACACATTGAAGCAGTTGTCACATAATGTTCAACATCAGACAGATAGTGCAACATTGCTTAGCACACAAATGGATAGCATGGCATGATGGTGTTAAGGTGTAAGCACTGATGTGGCATCATGAAGTCTACCTGTGAAAGCAGTTTTGCTCTTTACCACCTCTGTAGGCCACAAAAGTAAATACATTTTTTTCAATCCTCAAAGGTGATCACTGATGCATCCATGCATGATTGATTTGCGTGACAGTTGCTTATGTGATTGCACAGCACAGCATTCACCATTACCACAGTGAGAAAAACATGAGATTCAAGCAAGCACATTTGTTAGATTATGACTCATTGACACAATTATGCTAGAAGCTTCAGAATTCTGTGATATAAGCTCCTGCATCTGTCATGAGCCTCAGCATGTTATGGAAGATTGCTAAGCATCAACAAATTGATCAGTTCTCCATATTGCTAAGAAGGAGTTCTAAATCTCAAAAAGATAAATGTATGGGAAAAGTATTGTTATCACTTGTTTATCATGGACCTTTGTGGAGCCTCACAATAGCTTTCACAGCATGCTGTTGTGTTGTTTATTTTGCTACTTAAAGGTACGGCAATGCTGCCACTGCGATAGACAGTATTACCTTGATTAAGGGTCTACTTCCATGGTAGGATAAATGGGGGTGTTACTACTGGGTGCAGGCTAACTTCCAATGTATTTAAGATTGTTCCTGCTACAGGCCCTCAGCTTCCACAGTTGTTGGATGATTAGCCACAAAAGACTAGACCAATCCTCCCATAATGAAGCCTGATGGGAGGTAATTGCTGACATAAATGCTATTGGTGGCCAAAACAGAATTTGCAATCAGGTCACATGAAGGGCCAACAACCTGTTCAGTGCCACCAGAGCTCAAGTAACACACCTGGCACAAGAGCAGAGAGCCATGTTAGGTGGTTTGCTGAGTAAACCACCACTAACAGAGATGAAAAAGTTCCCCAATCCACAAATGGGTGACAGACATTGATGCAGAGATGTGCAAGCCACTATGCATCTGCTGGTAATGTCCAAGCTGAGTTTGTCTTAACATGGATGACTATCTGCCATAGTAACTCAGTATGTGGTCTAATAGAACTCACAACTGCGACAAATTAATTTTACAGGAACATCTAGCCTTCATGTTCAGAGGCCTCCGCCACAAGGTATTTTGCCTATTATTTTCCTGTACAGCTATATCATGTAGTATTAGTTTATTCACAGGGCATTAGGTATTGGTGAAGAGCTCTTACATAGTTTGGGTCATTTCCTTTGGTATTTTTCAGAGTGCTGCATTGTCAGTGTCCTCACATTAGATATATGGCTGCCTAATGTTGGGGACTATATGTCTGACTCTGATGATGATAATGATGATGATGGGAGCTACATCCCAGCATGGTTAATGTTCACAGTGCCAGTACCAGACACAGAGAATGTAATGGACACATCCCAACCCTATTCCACAGAAACAGGTACTAAACCCTATGCAGTTCACACCTCAAACCCAGGATGATACACATGGAGTAGAAGACGCAGAAAGATTTGCCAGGAAGGGATGTCATTACCTACAGCACAATCCCCTTGGTTGTTGCATGTTCCAAAGAGCCAAAAGAGAACATCAGTGGACAGCTTGCTAGTGTATGAGCATTTTCTGGGTTGTGCCCAACTTACTGAGCCAAGTATGACAATGGCAGCTAGCCACTGTTGGTGTAGGCCATAGTACAGATACAGGCAGACAACAACAGAGGTGTTTCTGAGCTGGTTTGAGAAGTACATGGTCTGTGTGATGACTTAAAGTGCATGGGCCACTTGTGCAACATCATGGACATGTGGTATAGGGAGTCTGCACACAGTCAATGCCCCTGTGCAGACACTCATCATGTCCAATGCATTTCCCATGGCCTTTAGGCGTCCTGTGAGGAATGTCACCATGGAAAGGAGATGTCCATGGTTAAGAACACGTATTGCCACCACCACCTCCAGTCTGCCATCTAGTGCTGAAGGAAGGATGCTGCAACACAGACATACATGCAGATGGAGAGTTTATGTTTAGTATAGCCGAGGCATGTCATACTGTTTCCTGTTATAGAGAACTCTTTTCTCTCACCATGGATTGTATCATCATGCTTGTGACCTTCCCAGGAGAATGCACCACACTGGATAGATGCATCATGGTTAGTGCATATGATTCCTCTGGGTGCCCCATCTCTGGACCTGACTACCAGATTCCAGCACATTTGTTAGGGCTGTATGCTTCCCAGCACACATAAGCACAGTCAGGAATATGTTAGTGCCTATCACTACACAGTCTCACAACAATGGAGACAATACCCTTCCTCCTTAAACAATCTACTTAGTGTCCCAATTTCACCAGACATGTCTGACATACATAAACACTTGACACTGTGGATCACCCTACATTTGTCTGTGATGATGACTATGCCCTGTCGTAAGCAGTCTGTTTCTTGGGCAGTCTATGTCTGTTGCACAGTATGGACAGTCTGTTTATCGTAGCATAGCCTGGGTGTAGGTTTGCATGCATCATTTTTGATGGTCTGTTTAACGATTTTATATTTATGAACCAGATGCTGCATCTTAGCCAGTAGCTCCTAAATAGTCTTCATCAAGCACCTCCTCCTTCACAGGTTCCTCTCCTGCATTTGGCTCCTCCACAATCTCTTCATCAATCACCTCCTCTGCTGCTGACTTCAGGACTTCCTCTTCCTGAATGTCTCTGCCCTGCTATAACTGCTTGCATATAATGACGTTGTGTAACAATGCACAGACTGCAAATATTTTACTACATGGTAGAGGATCATACTGCAGGATTACCCTAGAAACATCCAGACAGAGAAAGCAGGCCTTCAGTCTGTGACAGGTCATTGTTGTAACAATTCTCTTTCATGGTGAAGGGATTTCTAATAGATGTCATTAACCATGGCTTCAGGAAATATTCAGCATCACAAATAGGATGTTCCTTGATAAATTTATCCTACATAAACTGCTACTGTAGGTCTCATGAGTGCTAAATATGGGGGTCATGGGCACTTCTTGGATGGCCTTTAGACAGATTGTATATTATACTCTGTGCTTTACAAATCACATGATAGTTGATATAGAGTGGAACCCTTCATGGTTAATATACTTTGTCACATCTCCATAGGTGGAGCCTTTATTGGAATATGGGTGCAACCTATGGCCCCTAGTACTTCAGGGAAATGGTCTTCACCATTTTTAGCCTTCATGGTGTGGACTTTTCTCTGGTACATGGAAACACATACTGTAGCATTGTATAGAGGGACTGGAGAAGCATCCTAGAGACAGATGCCTAGGAAACACTCATTGTATCCCCATTGGTCTCTGCAACATCCCTGCATCTGGTATGCTTAAATCCACGCATACTTTCCTGTCCACAGGATAGGTACTCCAAGCATCTCTAGGCCTGCTTATGTAGATGACACATCTTAGCCAGCTATTGTATGGTGTCTCTGTCCACACATGGTAGCAGTCCACTATTTATGTGTCATGGAAGATGGGATATGATAGTTGAAGATGGATGACATGGCACCACAGAGGCTGGTGACAAGCAACGCTTTAACTGCCAGCAGGAGTACACAACTATTAGTCTGGCAGATACTCAGTACGTCTTTGTAGAATATCTCATATAACTTCACATTTTAGCTGTAGTTAACAACTCTGGAGTCAGCATCTCCTACAGGAAAATGTATATGTTTCTGAATCACTCTGCCATATTGTTTACCCCCATTTATCATGTCATTATATATCATTTTCATATTATAAAAGCTGTGGAATTTCTTGGGTTTGCACATTCATGCTCATCATGTCTGTGACTCACCCCCCCCCTCCCAGTGTGTGGCCACTCTTCATAAAGTTGTCTTTCATGACATGAAGACTGTTTCTAAATCTCAGAGAATGTTCTGTGCTTTTGCATACAGTTTAAGCAGTCACATTGTCAGTTACTTTGTCCATTCTTCATAGGTTTCTTATCACCATTTATCTACTTTTTTCTTTTCATGCATAGTTTATTTTGTGCCATCAGCAAGCAGGTAATCCTTTTCTTTTAAGCCTTCTATAGTGTTAATTAAAAAAAGATGTTCAAAAATATTTTTTTTTATACTGTCATCTGAGACTATACATTGCTCACTACGTCACTATCTGTTCCTTGGAATGGATTCCACTTATGAGGACCAACTGAATTAATTGCCTAGCCAGTGACTTATCAATGCTACAAATATAAGATCCTGTCCAAGTCTTACTAACTTGTTCACTAATTTACTACATGCATTAATAAAATTCAAATTCAAATAGGCCATGTTCATATAATTTCTGATGTTATACCATAATTTTCAAATAAAAGAACTCTTAGATTTGTTTGACATTACCTTGTTTTTATTTATTTACGTTCATACATATAAAATTACCTACAGATAAGTAGGTTGGACAACAATCTCCCTTCAGCCACAGAGGTGTAGCAAGGGTGGGGAGAAGTAGCAGTCAACCTGGATAAAACATGTCAGGGGACACCATCTTAATTACCAGTATTCAGTTTCTAAATGCTGTTAATGCATTGCTGAAGCACTTTAACATTCTGTGATTTAGTGCATTAACAGCATCCAGAAACAAATGGCAATAATACATTTTTCAGTCAATACACCATGTTAACTGTAGCAAGTAGCATGTGTTACAGTTTAAACAGCTTAAAGAAGAGAAAGGATTTTTTTTTTATTCTCAAGTAAAACTTGAGGGGGGATGCCAGAATGGGAAATGTCCCAGAGTACCAAAATAGCTAGCTACATCTCTGTTATAAAACATCCAGAATATTTAAGACACTTATTATACATGATAAACATGTCAGTGTATGACATGCATTTGAGGAGACAGATATACTTTTTGCCATCTAAAATCATTGAAAAGATAGGTGGTAAGAAACAGAGTGGACCTCAAAGGATATACTAATAAGGTAACAACAATGAAGGAATCACATTTGGTTTCTTTAAACAAAATGTACTTCAGTTAATAAGCAGAATTTTAAAGGATGCGATGATAGATGCAATGAAGATGTGACAATATGTGGATAATGATGAATATTTTAGATTCATGCTATCTTATTTCTCATCTGTGCTTCTTGTAGTTGATGTATATGCTTTCATGCCCAGGTCATGATTGAAAAGGATATTACAACTATTTTACTTACTTGGATAACAAATAATGAAACAAAGTAAAAACAAAAATAAGAAGAAAAAATACAAATGGTTGGTGGGAGGTACAGGCCCTTTCACTGTATTTCTGCAAGTACCTTGGAATGCATAATTACAAGAAGGAAGATCAGTGAAGAACAGGGTCCAGGTAAAGCTCCTAGAGTAAACTACATACCAAAGACAGTAAACGGGTGTTATTAATTTGAAGAGAAGGCAACACACCACATAATGAAGTCTAAGAAAGATGGGCAGGTAGGCAGCTTTGAGCATAGTTAGGCAATGATGTTCATTCAAAGTCATGTTGTTGCTGTGTCTTTCAGCTTTTCCCGGTTAGGGGTCACCACAGCGGAACTCCAGTCCGCTAATGATTGGCAGTAGATGTTTACATGCTATGTTGCTGGCCCTGATGCACAACCTTCAATGAAGGTACGCCCATTCACGCATGTCTCCACACTGAAGACGCTGCAGCTGAGAATCAAACAGGACGTCTTACTGTGAGGTGACAATGCTACCGCAGCACAACCACCGCAGTCTATGTTCATTCAAAGTCATATTTTGTGGAAAATTCTCTAGTGCAGTTTCTTACTACTGAGATAATTATTGCAGTTAAAGACAAGCCATGTTATAGTACTAGAATGAAGACTGTTTTACTGTAAAGATGAGTTTCTTCTACTAACAGGATGGATGCCAATAGCAAGTTTTGAGCTAGCCATCATCTTTGTAAATAGATCTGCCATTGTGGTCAGATTAAGACAGATGGAATCTTGATATACTCCATCATATGTGAAAGATGAAATAGCCTGGTAATGCTCTCTACTGGTCCTGTGATAACCAAATATTTGTAAGCTAAGGGTAGCCTTTTCAAGATATGAGAAAATAAAGCCTTATTTTTGCTGTACGTGATTTTACTAAAGATTTATGAGACAGGGCCATCCTTTTGTAGGCACTCCAAAGCATAGCTTATTTTACTGTAGTTGATCTTAAGCACCAGGAAATATGACACTGAAATATCTGTAGGCAAGGAAGTTTCTATAAAATTAATTAAATGTCTTTGAGCCAGATGACTGGGCGGCCACGGTGGTGCAGCGGTTAGCATTGTTGCCTCACAGCAAGAGGTTCTCCGGTTCAATCCTCGGCTGGGGTGCCTTCTGTGCTGAGTCTGCATGTCCTTCCTGTGGTCACATGGGTTTCCTCCGGGTGCTCCGGTTTCCTCCCAAAGACATGCTGTAGGTGGATTGGACACTCTAAATTGGCTCTAGATGTATGTGTGTGCCTTCTTTGTTAGGTCGGGCGCCGGGCTGGCAACTCAACACCATAAAACTCCACTGCCAATTGCCAGTCATGAGCGGACAGGTGATCCGCTGTGGTGACCCCTAACAGGGAAAAGCCAAAAGACGAGCCAGATGACTATGCAGAATCAGATCATGGTCAAATAGGGCCTTAGGCAGGGTAATGAACCAGCATCACCCCCCCCCCAGCCATGCTAAT
The DNA here is from genome assembly GCF_019279795.1 of Protopterus annectens. Lineage (NCBI taxonomy): Eukaryota > Metazoa > Chordata > Ceratodontiformes > Protopteridae > Protopterus > Protopterus annectens. The sequence continues at coordinate 4,151,530 of NC_056731.1, forward strand.
ATCTCAGTAATTGGCTGTCTCTCCTCAGTTACCATAAACACTGTTAAACCTGTATGAATACAGTTGTTTTCTTTACTTTTACAATTATCACAGATACATGGATTTCATTTAAACATTTATTTCAGATTTTACACACACAAAAACACAGACATTTTCTAAACAAAACAATCTGAGAAACAGTAAACATATATTCTCCTGAAACTCACATTTAGTGAAAATGTTAGACATATATATGTATAGCAATAACTACTATGTGTGTGTGTGTGTGTGTGTGTGTGTGTGTGTGTGTGTGTGTGTGTGTGTGTGTGTGTGTGTGTGTGTGTGTGTGTGTGTATATATATATATATATATGTAGTTTTTTTTTTCAGTTATGTGTAATAATATGTTTAACAACAGGATGGCAGTGTTTTCTTGTGGACAATAATGGTAATATTTAATTGATGTTTAACTAATTAAAATCCCGCCAAATCTGCCAAAATATCCAACATTATGACATACAATTGAAAGAAGACAAAAGAACATGTATTCAATGGCGATTCCTTGTTTGAACATTTTTTGAGGGATGACAATGATTATTTTGACATGGACATTAGGCATGGTTATGGCTTGAAACAAGATATAGATAATACATTCCCATTAAAGGAATATATCATAGAGTATGGCAAAACTATTGGCATATAAAATGCCAAAATAGATTGCAGTTATTTATCCAAGTGTGTGTGAAATTATTGATAAAGCACAAAATATATTAGCTGATGATATGAATGGTAATATTTACAACACAAGGATTTTCAGTTTTCCCTTGCTGACAATAATGCTCACAATATAGTGGACAGGAAAAATAAGAAAATTCAACGTTGACCTGGGATTTGTAGTGAAGCTGCAGACAAGGGATGAAGTTTATTCCAGACTCAATCTGGCTTTAACATTTGATAATAAGATGGAATCTAATTTAGCAGTCAGGATACAGCTGTATCAGTGTGCAAGAAAAGAAATGCGTACATACCAGCATTCAATCCACATGTGCACAATTACGAACAATTGGTTTGCAGACATATCACAACATGAAAACAGGTCCACAAACATCCAAACATCAGGATCATGAAACCCGAAGATTATAACCAGGAAATTTGACAACAGGATATCAAATATTTTTGTGAAGAGGATCATCCAGTTCTAGCCAAAATGGTTGGTATTCAAGTTACATAAATCCATTGACCAACCGATTGTATCTGGTTATCAAAACCTACAGATTAGGGAAACTTATAGACAATTGGGTAAACAACATCCCCACATTATCAAAGACTCGTGGAGGTTCTTGGGTACCATCACCAAAGACCTGTGGGAAACTAATTTGATCTACCTTACAGTGGATGTAGTTGACCTCTTTTCCAGTATCCCTAAGACTGAAGGACTGGAATTTATGAAAAGAGTCTGACTAGATACACGATTTTTCCTGGGAGAAAGTGACATGATGTCACTGGTGTTAGATCACAAGGTGAATTTTCAGGGCGATGGGAGCATCATGTGCTCCCATCTTTGTATGTTCAACAGCCCTTTCTACAAAGATATCATAACATACATTAGATATTTGGATGACATTTTTATTCTATGGAAGGCCTCTGAGGAAATTTATGGAGTACCTAAACAAGACAGTCAATTCTTGAAATTCACTTATGAATACAGTTACCATGAAATATCATTTTAGTCATAACAATCAAGGGTTCATCTCTAGGGTGCATAGGAAACCCACTTTTTCCAATGCCATTATAGTAGTAACCATCCCCCATGTATTTCAGAATATCATAAAGGCCAAAAGAATGTCTTCTAACAAAATAATCTTGGAAAAGGAGCTTAATACCATCAAAGAAATGTTTTTGAGTAGAGCTTACCCTGAAAGATGGTCTTGGAGGTCATCAGTTATGTGTACAATGAATGGGGTAATAAATATCCACCTATTAGGTGATCAGATGGACAAAAAGTAGGAATTTGTAGTGAAACATCAGGAAGAGTTTGTGTCCTTATGTACACCCGACCACACATATTATAAAGGAAATATTGGAAAGGCATTGGTCAACACTTAGAGTATTGGACAAGGAAGAGAGTAAACCAAGATGTGTATATAAAACTGCCCCAAATATAAAAAGGCTATTAGAAAAGCCGATAATAAGGCAGAAAGATCAAAGCATGGATCACATAAGGGTACAGTTAAATGCGGAACTGCAAACAGTGTAAATACATTAATTCTAACATGACTATTCAACTTAATGATTTGTGTCATACTACTATAAAAAGCAAATGTGGTAACTGTAGAACAAAACATGTGGTCTATCTGGCAGTCTGTAATACATAGGCAAGACAGAGAGACAGCTGAAAAAATAGGAAACAAGATACCAAAATGCATTGTACAGACACATCTTGGATAAAGGTGAGGAACATGGTTTTTGTTTTCCATTGTAGAACAGATAGATGTTGACTGGAAAATTAAATTGTAAATGGCAAATTTCCACGAGACCACCTGGTCTCAATGATTTTATAAGTATAAAACCTTTAGCTTTAGAAATTTCAACTCTTAGGTTTGTTACTGGGATTTTTAACTTTATCACACAAGTGAAGTGCATATATTTATATATATTATTATTATTATTTTTATTAGATTTTTATTAGATAGTTATACAGATATTTACAGTTACACCAAGAGGTTTATATATTACTGCATATATTACTATTGTATATATTATATTACATGTGTATTTGAAAGTCACATCTTGATTTAAGGTTGGTTTACTTACAGTGTATTATAGTAAATGTGTAATATGGCTTTAAACTTTTGGGATTTTAATTAGTTAAACATCAATTAAGGTGATTTAGGATGTGTATAAATACTTTGGGATGATATGTGTTGTTTGTTCTGATGAAGACTGATCACCAGTAACCAGTCGTGTGGAATTGTTCAATAAACTATCGTGAGGTTTTACCAGTTGTAAGAGCAGTTTTCCTTTCACTCACCATCTTCAGTTCTTGTGTTGTTGGCTTTCCCAGTTTGTGAATAATGGTAATATGCTTGATGTAATTTCCTGTTCCATCTGCAGTGTGTTTCATGACATTAAAATAAAGGAGAATAAATATACCTTGGTTCAGACTGCAATCAGAGCGTAAGCATCTATTTGCTTTGCCCAGAAGTTTCTCCTAAAGGCTATGATTCAGACACCTAGACACCCTGGCACCCAGATACAACCAGCTATGGCAAATAAGTGCAAGACACAGCTTCAGGTAAAGTAAGCAAAAAATAGTAAATATGGCTACTGACTCGTCTTTAGCAAAGCTTTCAGTAATGAATCTGACAAACCAGAACTACCAGTCCTGGAAATTCAAGATGAGGATTCTTCTAATAGAAGGTATGTGAAAATATGGAAATGAAGTCAGACAGACAGAACCCACAGATGAGTGGATAGAAAAGGATCAAAAAGCTCAGAGCATGATCTCCCTTTGTATAGATGATGATCAAATTATACAAATATACAACTGTGAAACCACTAAATAAATGTGGGAGGAACTGCAAAAGGTACATGAAGGTGCTAATCTCAGCAAGAAACTCTAATTAGAAAACTATATCAGACCAAGCTGATGAAAAACCAGGATATGCAGGACTATATAAGTTATACCTTAAAAATGGTTGAAAGGCTAAGAGGTATTGGGGAGGATGTAAAAGACTTTCACATTGCAGCACTTTTATTTAGTGGTCTACCTGAAAGTTATGAGACACTTGTTACAGTACATGATACATGTCCAGATGATGAACTGACATTAGAGTATGTAAAAGGGCAGGCTTGTGGATAAACAGTGAAATTATGTCCAGTACAGAAGCTGTTTTAATGATGAAACAAATGTTGTTGTGTCTTTCAGCTTTTCCCAGTTAGGGGTCGCCACAGCGGAACTCCGGTCCACTAATGATTGGCAGTAGATTTTTACATGTTAAGTTGCCAGCCCTAACGCACAACCTTCAATGAAGGTGCACCCATTCACGCATGTCTCCACACAGAAGATGCTCTAGCTGAGAATCGAACAGGACAACGTCTTACTGTGAGGCGACAATACTACCGCAGCACCACCACTGCAGTCCAATGATGAAACAGAAATAAAAACAGTAATGTGCAGCTAGAAACATACAAATGCTTTGTGTGTAAAAAGAACAGGATACTTAAAGGCATATTGTAGAATCTGGAAAGCTAGAATACAAACTGAAGCTAAATCACAACAAGCTAAGAATGTCAAGGAAGAAGCAGATGTCACTTCAGACACTGAGTATGCATTTGAGTCCAAATGTGGTGCCTCATCTGTGCAGGCATGGTGTGTTGATTTAGGTGCTACAAGTCACATGACCAATGACAAACTTCTTCACTCAATTCGATCAAAGCAAAACAGAAAAAATCACCACAGCTAATGGACAGGTGATAAAGTCAGAAGGAATTAGAGATGGTTTTATTTACTGTCCTTTCTCTCAGAATATCACCAGAAACATACACATGAGAAATGTTTCATATGTGCCTGATTTTGAAAGTAACCTATTGTCAGTGATGAAGCTTACAAACCAAGGCAATGTAGTGACTTTCCAAGGTGACAGCTGTGTCATCATAAAAGGGGATTGCTTACTTGCAAAGGCCAAAATCACAGTTGAACGGTATCAGCTGAACTGCAGTGAAATGGTTAATACAGCCAAAGAGGAAAACATTCAAACTGCATTTACACTGGTACAGACATCTTGAGCACACAAGTTCTAACACAATAAATAAAATAGAGTGCAACTATACAAGTTGTGTAAAAATTATCCAGTGTGATACAAATAATGAAATGTATAGCTGCATTAAGGGAAACATGATGAGAAAACCTTTTCCAAAGCAGAGCAACAGCAGACCTCAAAAACCTCTGGACTTCATTCAGATCATTGTGGGCCAATGAAAAACATGACTCCAGGAAAGAAGAGGTATTTTCTTAGTTTCATTGATGATTACTCCAGGTACACCACAAAGTACCTGCTGCACAACAAGAATGAAGTGCCAGTGAAGTTAGAACAGTATCTAGCTCAAGTAAGTAATGTTTGCCAGCATGCCCATGGTGCTATATACAGACAATGGGTCTGAATATACAAGTAGCACAACACAAGCCATTATCAGAAAACATGGCATTATGTTCCAGATCACTGTACCATATGACCCAGAACAAAACAGGGTTGCAGAGAGAATGAATCAGACTCTCTGTGAGAGTAGAAAGAGCATGATTTTGATGCTGCTATGCCAACCACATACTGGAGAGAGGCTATCATGACCGCATACTATCTCCAAACTCACTTGCCAGGAAAAACAACAGAGAAAACTCCATATGAACTGTGGAACAGAAAGAAACCAAATTTGAGACACATCAGAATTTATGGATGTAAAAGCTATGTGCACATTCCAAAGGAAAAATGTATAAAATGGGATCCATGAGCAAAGGAAGGTGTACTTGTGGGCCACAGTGAGTCTCCAAGAGGATACAGAATTCTACATCCAGACCAAACAAGTTAACAGTCAGTAGAAGTGGGATTTTTGATGAAAGTTCAGTGTGTTCAAAGTTTCAGGAACTGACACAAACTGTTCAGTCTGACGAAAAATCCACATCTGTGTCACAAGAAAAACAAGAATAAAGCTACACAGAAATAGAAATTATTGCATACAATTCAAAAACTGATAAAGAAGATGCTGAACCACAAATGACTTCAGTCAGGAAATCAAGAAGCAATAAATGTATTCCACCTAAAAGTTTGTCTTATATGGCTCATAGCAGTTCAGGCTGAGCCGGGTTCAAGCGAAGAGATGCAAAATCTAAAACAACATGATGTGGATTTGAGCTGCTGATGAAGAGATGACATCATACAATGACCTCCAGACATGGACACTTTCAGAGCTGCCTCAAAGTAAACTTGTGATCAGATGTAAATGGGTTTTTAAAGTGAAATGTGAAGGGAAAGTCTGTAGGTACAAGGCAAGATTAGTTGCAAAAGGATACTTACAAAAATTTGGTGAAGACTATGATGCTACTTTTGCTCCAGTTGCCAAACAAAGTAGTTTCAGAACACTGATGTCAGTGGCGGCTTTACAGAAAATGATTGTGAAACATTACAATATCAAGACAGCTTTTCTTAATGGAGATATAGAAGAGCAGATATACATGTCACATCCAGAAGGATGAGTGAAAAGTGGAGAAGAGCATCTTGTTTACAAATTGCAAAAATTCCTGTATGGTCTTAAACAAGAATGCCACAGGGGCATCCAACCGTAGTCACCACTGTCTCTCACTTGCTGAACTGGGCTGGCTTGAACTCCCTTACCTCCTTCAGTGGTATCAACTCTCACTCGCCCACAAACAAGTAAAGCATCCTCTAAATGTCCCATCCCTCCAGAATCTACTCCAACCCTATCGCACCGCCAGACCACTAAGATCCAGCAACAAAAAGCACTTGCAGATCACTAAAGCCAATAACTCTGCTGGTGAAGCACTATTCTCTTGCACCATAGCCAAATTATGGAACTCCATTCCACCCACAATTACCTCCATACCATCATGCACCCACTTCAAAACTTTACTAAAAGCGCACCTAAAAACATGCTGGCTATGCCCTTGCAACTCCCACTCTAATATCACCCACCCCATCCAACCACTACCTTTCTTTCCACTCCACTAACTACCTTGATTATAGCAAGCTCAGATGCTCATAAGCCTAGTACTTATTATGCAGCAGGAACTTCTTATTGTAACATTTGTTAATGTCTGTTATGTACTTCACAGATAAAGATTCTAGTTATCTACTGATGTACTATGTTCTTCATCTGTAAATATGTTGTAAGTAATTGCTATGTTAAATTGTTAATCACTATGTAATCCAATGTAACTACTGTCTGTTTATTTTAACTGTGGAGCTTTTCTCCCCGGGCCTCCACTGAAAATGGACCTACGTCCAGTCGGACACTCCCGGTCAACAAATGTAAATAAATAAATAAATAAAATAAATAAGCAGATTGTGCATGGAACTCAAAAGTAAACAAAGTTTTGCTAGATGAAGGATTTATGTGAAGCAAAGCCAATCCATGCCTATACTCTAAACATATAGATGCTGAATGAATGTATCTGTTAGTCTATGTGGATGACTTGATTATTGATTACAAAGGGAATGACAAAATTGCAAAGTTAATAACAGTACTCAATCAACACTTTGAGTCTAAAGATCTTGGTGAAGTGACTTACTATCTAGGAATTAACAGACGGTGTGAGGAGGGCAGAAGTTTCAATTCTTCAACGGTTCAACATGGCTGAGGCTAAAGTAGCGAGCATGCCCAAGAACATAGCTTATCCAAAGTTGGAAGGACAGGAAGGTCTTCTACCATCCAATGAGCAGTATAGACAAGAAGTGGGGGCACTTCTGTACATTCCAACCACTACACATCCAGACATTGCAGCAGCCATGTCACTTTTCTGCAGGTGTGTAAGTAAACTATGTCAAGGAGACTGGAATTCAATAAAAAAGGTTATGAGGTATCTCAAAGACACAAAATACTTGAATTTAAAGTTGTCAACAATTGGCGACTTAAACCTCACTGGAAATGTGCACTTTGGGGAGGTGACCTCAACACACACAACTCTATATGTGGTTACTTGTTCAAATTAGGAAACAGTCATATATCCTGGTCCATCAAGAAACAGATCTCAGTGGTGTTGTCTTCTACAGAGGCAAAATACATGTCTACTGCTTATGCCAGTCAATAAGCTGTTTGGTTGCAGCAGTTACTTGAAGATCTTGGAGAACTAGTGTCACAACCTACGGTCTTATATGAGGGCAATCAGAGATGCATTAAGCTTGCAACCCATGAAAATATTAATGCAAGAACCAAGCATACTGATGTCAGACACCATTACATTCATGACTTGAACAAAAAGTGATTGTGCTTTCATATTGTGAAACTATTAAAATAATTGCTGATGCTATGACAAAGCAATTCACAGTAAACAAGTTGTAGATTTCAGATCAGAAATGGGGTTGACATAATTAGTATTTGTTGAGTAGGGGTGTTAGACATATATATCGCAACAACTACTATGTGTGTGTATGATATATTTTAGCCAAAAGATGGCAGTGTTTTCTGGTGGACACATGGTAATATGCTTGATGTAATTTCCTGTTCCTTCTGTAGTATGTTTCATGACATTAAAATAAAGGAGAATAAATGTACCTCTGTTTAGACTGCAAGCATCTATTTGCTGTGCCCAGAAGAAGTATTTCTAGCAAAAAATGCATCTGGCAACCCATTAAACTACAAGAGATGTGCTGAGGCTCATACTCAAATAGCATACCAAGACTCACTCCCCTAAGAGAAGGAAACCAGTCTGGTGGACCCCTGCCATAAACAGGTTATACAACAAAAGGAGGAAACTAGTTCAGAAAAAAAGCAAACCCCAAGAAGGAAAGACATCCCTGATCAGTATCAGTAAGAAACTAAGGTCCCTCATAAAATCATTCAAGACTAACTTCGAAAGAAAAATGGCTAAGGACTCGAAAGATAACCACAAAGCCTTCTTTAGCTATCTCAAAAAAACTAAGTGGCAATTCGCAGATATGCTCTGAGGTAGTGCAAAATAGCACAAAATATACTGAACCTACTGATATTGCCAACATATTGGCAGATAGATTCAGTGCAAACTTCACCTCCCTCTCACCTTCAAAAGGGCCCACAACAATACCGGAAAAGCGTAGTGTCCCGGAAATAGAGTTGCCAGGTGTCCGGTTTTTGACCGGACTGTCCAGTTTTCAGACTAATTGTCCGGTTACAAATTTTATTAAAAACCGGACACATGAAGTCCGGTTTTTGTGTCCGTTTTTTGTGCCACTGACACGATCTCAAGCGTTTCTCCCATGCCATCTTTACTCACTCTCTCTCCCCTCCTTATTGCCTTTAATCCTGGTGTGCTTTGTGGCTATAATTAGAGCCATTACCTGACTCCGGACTGTCCACAAATAAGGGACCCTGTCTAGAAAACGGCGACTGCCTTTTCTTGTCTACAAAAAATAAAATCTTTTCATTTAATTAAAAAAAAATTTTTTTTAAGGGTGTTCTACTTTAAGAACACCTTTTGCGTCTTGTCGCACGCACTGATGATGCAGAAGAAGCTGAAATTGCTTACATGACGTCTTCATCTTCCGACTGCGCGGTGGAATTTGAGTTCCTGTCTCCAGAAGACATTTGGAATTTAGACTTCACAGCGGACCACAACAACAATGAATGAATGATTGGACACAAATTCAGAGAGGTAGGGGTGTGTGTGTGTGTGTGTGTGTGTGTGTGTGTGTGTGTGTGTGTGTAAGGGTACAGGCAGCTAATACACAGGATCGATTCGTACATACATTTTTATTTATCATTATTTCTTTCTGTTATGTTTCTTTAAAAAACAATAGCCACACTGTATGATGGCCTGGTGCTTTCTCTTCATTTTTTCGTCATTGGAAAACACCTCTGTTTCTTCTGAATCTTTCAGTTTTGTTTCAGTTCTTGGTAAGCTTGGCTGCAGCCTGCTCCAGCATGTGATTTACCCTGCTGTATCTGATTATACTTTCAGTTTGTCACAGATGAAACTCCTTATGACTTATATTCTTCTTGAAGCATATTGTCATGAACTCACAAAGATGCATACAATAACAGCCTTCTTACATGACTGTGATATGCATATGTGCTTTAAATGTGTGCATTTGCTCTGCTTAAAATGTAAAATGTTGAATAAAATATGGAGAGACAACTGAAAGAGAAGAGAATGTAAGGCAACATTTGATGGCAGTACTTTCAAAAGCAGTTCAGCAGCTGTACCATATAAATAACTGGGCATTTATGTTTAAGATGCTTGGCACATGTAGTATTTCTTTGTTACACTTCCAGCATGCAGTTTCTTGCTCAACAGAACTGCACAATATAATGTTTTTTTTGTTTATGCACTACACATAAATTATCCAAAATAGCTGCAGAACATCCAGTTTTTTTTCCACTGTCACAGAAAATGGCAGGCCATTTGGGTAAGTCAAACATTTCTTATCAGCTGTCGGAGGATAAGTGTTTATACTCTTGTTTGCTATGCTATAACATTCCAGCAGTTTCTTTGCAATGTTTTTGAGAGATAACATGCCAGATGGTTAAGTAGTGAAGCACCACGTGACCTTCAATTACTTGTTGTGTAGGAACTGCTTTCCTGTGATAGAGGTGGGTGTGTCTGGTCTGTGACAAAGAAACTTTAGTTGTTGTATTTAGATAGGTGAGAAGTATTCTGTTTGAAGGCAAGATTATTTTGCCCCCCCCCCCGACACACTTTCTCTGAAAATATATATTTTTTTGAAACATTATAGAGATGCCTGAAAACTATGCTTTAATGCTTTATTTTTGTACATTTTATTTTGTATTTTTTTAGCTTGAAATCTGAAAATGTAAGTGTTGATAATGGTTTAAGTAGTAAATTGCATATATAAAATGTTAGATGTTATTTGTAATTTTCAAAGTATATCAGTGGAAAGTCTTTAACATCTGTGGGGGTAAGAGATTTAATTAATCTATGGAGTGACCCACTACCCCAACAGTACTAAAGATTATCATATCATACCACCCTTTCAACAATGGACTTGAGTCCATTTTAAAAACATAATTATCTGTTCCACATATGGAATCATTTTACAATGTTGAATATCCAAGAAGAAATATCTATTCAAGCTTCAGGTCACCATCCCATATGTTGGACATAATGATAACATCCACACGAACATGAACAACACAAACTCAAATGTTCAACACCGGAGGTATACCCTCACAGGTGACAAAAAACCACAGCTAATAAGGTCTCAAACCACCCCCACCAATAATAAAGAAAGAAAAAAGAAGAAAACAAGAAACCGACTCTCACGGACAAGACAGACCTAAAGCCAAAAAATGGTCCCTTTAAGGCCCGGAAAACAAAGCTCAAACACTGCCAAGGATAAATCAATCTTCTACAAAATGCTCCTACACTGCATGGATAATAAAGTTAGCCCAGGCAATCCCAAGCAAAACAAAGACAAACAAGAAGCGTCCAGTCTGGTGGACCCCCAGCATGGAGCAAAACAACAAACAAAAGGCAAGCTACAACAAAAGGTGGAAAAACTAAGCAAAAAGAAACCCAAATAAAGCAAAAGTAAAGAGAAAAGATAGACTATAAATAAAAAGAAAAAAAATAAAAAAAAAAAAATAAAGAGAAAAAAAGAGAAAAATGGCTAAAAGATCATCCTAGATTTAAAACAAAGAGAATGTGACCCAGACTGGAAATATGACATTGCAAAAGTAGCTTATGATTCTGAGAGTACAAACTTCTGTAAAGATTACTAGAGCTATACGGCCCCAAACGCATTGCAGCCCCCTCTTCTCTCCAAACAACAAGGACCCCTAGCCTCCAAAGTGCAAAAGCGCTCCAAAGCCCTGCTACATCTCAAAAACTCTCGCAAAAAAGCAACATTCCAGGGTCCACGATGGTAATGTGCTGTGTGCTCCATGTGCTAAATCAAGAATCAAACCTCTGATACCCCGCGCTGTAGGGAGTGGTTTGGATCATTGTCTTACCCCATCTGTGCTGCAGGCTGGTGTACCACTGCACCCACTTTGCCACCTCAGCCCTGGAAAGCCACCGCCGGCCCATTTGATGAGCACTTATCTGCAAAGCCTTTGGGGAGGATCATAATGGATCTCATAAATAAAGACATACCGAGTTTGGCTTTGGATGGATCAGACAGTTTGGCTTTGTCGAGCAGATCATGCCTTTTTTTTGCTGTTGAACTTTTTTTGATTTTTCGCCAAGTCCATACAGCCTACTCCCCATCCATACAGCCTACACCTATCAATAAAAGATTCGACAATCATTGAGGTATCATTCATTGACTCATCATCAGAAAAACATCACAAGACATATGTCAAGGATGTCAGTACCAAGAACACAGGGTCAGAGGCCACAACAGTGCTGCTGCCATCAGAGTGTCAGGGTCGCTCATGCACTGTCACAGTCCGAGTCAATCAGTCCTTTGGCTGGTACTCACTCAAATTTTCCAAAGTACAGGCCAAGTTATGGAGGTTTACAAGTAACTAGACAAAGTTAAACTGGGCCATGGTTGAATGACATAGAATCTGGATGAAACACACTATAAGGGTGAAGGGGTCTCACAGAAATGGTGTTAGAGAATGGATAACTGGTTAAATGCCAAAAATGCATAGTCATAATCTCAAAAATGCATAGTCAAAACCCCTAGACCCCCTAGCTACCCCTAGCTACCAAATAGGTGGCAACCAAGAAGGACCCGGGGACCCAGGTTGATAGTAGTTGATCATAGTCTGTCATTCGTACACCATAATGTTAGGGTAGTGGAACATTACCCAGACTATCTACATTACCTTATCATGATCATTCACAGGGAGATAGTCTCCCCTTTGTCTTGGTCCATCATCATCATCTCAATGATTAAGTACAATGCCGGAAATGTATCTGACCCCCCACTGTGCAGCTGGAGAGGCCACAAAAGAGGCCACAAAAAGGATAAAAAGTCTCAAAAAAAAATCTAAATCTGTCCTGAAAAAGAACTCCATGAACTCCGACTCTATTCAGTCAGAGGCAGAGGGTCAGAAACACCTTTGCCATATATAAGGCCATGTCAAACCCAGATTTGATGAATATGAATATGCTTCAAAATAAAATCCATCAGAGCCACAAGGGGCGGAGACTTAAAACCTTGACAGCGCTATTAATAGGACGATTGGGAGGATAGATTCATCACCCAAAGACTCCCCAATGAACAACAACGGTACATGTGAGTGAGAGCAGAGCACTGGGGCTGGCCTTTGTTCAAGAAATCTTTTGACCAATGGATGATGGGATATACCCCCAGGATTACCTCAGTGTCACTGCTCGACGACAGGCACAGCAAATAATGGTAGTTATTCCCCATATAAAAAGGGTGGCGTAAGCCACAAAACGATGGGCTAGGCTTGTAAATGCCCTCGGGCAGATAGCCTAGTATGAACCTATGAACCTATGAACCTATAAACCGCCTGAGTAGCTAATGTGCAGATATCCTATAAATCCCTTCAGATCCTGATTATGGCCTTGCTGCATTGTTAAATGCTTATTTGCAAAAGTACTAACTTTCTCAAAGTCATTAATGACAACTAATGAGTCCATTATCTATTCAGTATGCTAAACTTTAATACTTTAAATAATATCTTCATTTTACATGCTTGCTTGATTGTTTAAGTGTATGGATATTGATCATAAATGATAGTTTTCAGGCCCAGCCCAGGTTGCACAGAGACAACTCAAGTTACGTAACCTATGAGATAAAATGCAGATTGCATAAGAACAGCAGACAACAGAGATCTACATAAAGTGTATAAGCAAAAACATACAAGATTTATTGACAAGGTAATGCAGTTTATAAAAAATAAACATAAATGATTTATTTACATAGTGATAACACAGCATATTTAAAAAAAATCCAAGACAGGCAAACTTGACAAGGAGGGTGATGGATAGGATATTAAGAGAAGTTAAGCAATGTGGCTTGTATAAGGCAATTGTACTGTCTCATGCTTTATCACGTATGCTTTAAACTTGGGTCTGAATTTGGTCTGTGTGGGGAGCAGGACCTCTTGCCAAAGTGTGGGAGTTAGTAGAGAAAAGTGTTATCAGTGTAATGAAACTTTGTTTGTCTGTACATCTGTCTCTCTCTCTGTCATTGCCTCTGTGTACATGTATACACACACACACACACACACACACACACACACACACACACACACACACACACACACACACACGTATAGGTTAGCAAACAAATTGCAAAAACAGGGAGTACACTGGTTTCTGAGTAGATAATTACAATAAGTTATGCTACAGCACTCCCTGTCTTTGCAATTTTGTTTGCTAACCTGCTGCAAAATACTTTGCCAAGTATTTTGCATAAATTGTTAGCATTCACTAGAATGAAATGTTGACCCTCCCATTGTGAATCCATTATGAGTTAAATGTTATGCCCACTGATTTACGGGCATTCCAAAATTATTTCCTTTGGTAGCAGTGCTGTAGCATTGATGTCAGATTGGCAGTAAATGCAGTTTCGTCATTACTGGGTCATACACTTTGCTTCATTGCTTATGTTCAAAACTACAACTTTAAAACACACTCTAACAGGTGGTGCTTTATTATACAAGGAACTACAATCATGAAGGTGGATCAAAGAACACATATATGCCTGCATGGCGATAAAAATGTGTTCAAAGAGACTATAATTTGAAAACAGCCCAAAGGTAAACTTTATTCTCCACTGGCCAGATGCATTTTATTTGAATCTGGGTTTTAATACTGTTTTAATGAATGTGAGCTTCAATGGCAGAGAAGTTTAGTGCTTGTGCTAAGTCTATTTTCATTGTGGGACTGTTTTGTTTAGAAAATGGCTATCGGTGTTTGTGCATTTTATTTTAATATCTGTAATCATTGCAGAAGTAAATAAAACAGCTGCTTACTTATTTAATGGTGAAGAAATACAAATAAACAAAGAAAGGTTTATCAGTTTGCCATAAGCTCAGATCAGAGTAATTTATTTAAAATAAGTGACACAGCTTTGCCTTGTGTTGTGTATGAGTAGATCCAAGGATTTAAATTTTGCTTGTGACATAAATAGGCCATGATGATGAGACACAAATGTGTCTCAGAGGGTCCCCATGCACTGAAACAAGCTTCCCATAACTTTGACCAACAGGTGGGAAATTGGAAATCATCCCTGTTGCCACCTATCCGTTTTTTTTCTGGACTATCCACAAATCATTTATTCAAGTCTCTGGTAGTCAGGAAAACACTGTACAAAGTCCAGTATTCTGTTTTACTAAAGGAAACAGACTGTCAGTGTTTGTTAAATTGGCTGATTTACTATGCTTTTTTACAGAAAAGCATAGTAAATCAGCTGAAAGCAGGCATCCAGAACAGAAAGTGGGTGTTCCCATCATCTGATGTCACCATGACGTCACAAGGGGGTGGGGCATGTGTGGGAGAGGGGGTGGGGATGGGTGGAGTTATGGGTGATGCAAGGGGCGTGACCTTAGTCCGGTTTTAGCCACAAAGAAATCTGGCAACCCTACCCGGAAATCATAGAAGCACAGGTGAAAACAGCCCTTTCAAAAGCCAAAATCACAGCATCAATGGGGCCAGATGGTGTCCCAGGCTGCGTCTTGCACAAATTACAGAACGAACTAACCCCCCACCTAAACACGCTCTTCAACCTCAGCCTCTCCACAGGCTACGTGTCCATAGAATGGCGCACAGCAATGGTTATTTCACTCCACAAAGGAGGAGCCACAACTGACCCTGGTAACTATTGCCCCATAAGCCTGACTAGCCTGGTCTGCCAGGCTATGGAGCGCATCATCATGGAACTCATTAACAAATACATTGGAAACCTCCAAACACTTGACCCAATGCAGTTCAGCTTTGTTAGGGACAGATCATGCCTACTAAACCTGGTTGACTTCTTCGAGACAGTTACCAAGGCCATAGATGAGGGAAAGGTGGTTCACACAGCCTACCTTGATCTCGCCAAGATGTTCGACACCATTCCTCACTTGGGTATTATAGAAAAACTCACCAGCCTGAACATAAACCCCTATGTCACAAGACGGGTTGCCAACTGGCTTACAGACAGAACTCACATGGTAAGAATAGCGGGCTCCAGGTCTGACTCTAAACCAGTCAAAAGTGGTGTCCCGCAAGGCTCAGTTCTGTGACCCCTACTGTTCGGCATATATTTCTCAGAAGTACAGGCAAACACAGGAGGACTATGGCTAACCAAGTTCGCAGATGACTGCAAACTGGTAGCCATAATTGACTCTCTGGCTGACATGGACATCCTCCAAAAAGGCCTTACTGAGACAGACACCTGGTGTCAAAGCCATGGCCTCAAGCTAAATGCCAAAAAATGCATAGTCACCCCATTTGGGAAAAACAAAACACCCACGAATTACCACATAGGTGGCAGCCCCCTTAATACAGAAGAGGTAATAAGAGATCTGGGGACCCAGGTAGATAGTAATCTCTCCTTTGACAATCATATTGCCAAAGTAGTTAGAAAATCCTTCTATGTGGCCCATCTAATTACTAAGGGGTTTGCATCTAGAAATAAAGAGGTTATAGTGCTGCTCTACTCGTCACTCATCAGACCCATCATAGAGTACAATGCCCCATTTGGGATGTACCTCACAAGACACTTCCAACAGCTTGAAAGACCACAAAAGCACCTCACCAAGAGGATTACTGGCCTCAAACATATGTCCTATGCAGCCCTACTAAAAAAACTCCAGCTGTACTCAGTGGCATATCACTTACTCAGAGATGATCTCTGCCTGACTTACAAAGCCATGTCCAACTCAGAATTGATGGACAT
This sequence comes from Protopterus annectens, assembly GCF_019279795.1. Classification (NCBI taxonomy): domain Eukaryota; kingdom Metazoa; phylum Chordata; order Ceratodontiformes; family Protopteridae; genus Protopterus; species Protopterus annectens. Next base: position 4,168,043 of record NC_056731.1, read on the forward strand.
GCTCCACCTAAAGAAATCCAAGTCACTGCGAGCCATGTGCTCTAGTGAGCTAAACCTTGCCACAACAATAAATAGAACATGCTGGAGAGATTGATTCCTGTCACAGAGACTCCCCATGCTTTGGAACAAAATTCCTAACTACATTAGGCAAAGCCCCTCAATAACACTCTTCAAGAGAAGCCTTGACGAGTGGATGGGTAACAGAAAGTACAACCCTGGGATCACTTCATTGGCTCTGCTTGACAGAGGCTCAGTTAATTAATCAATGAGGCGGCGAAAGCCGACACACTCTGGCTAGGCTTATAAATGCCCTCGGGCAGATAGCCTAGTACCTACCTATGAACCTATGAACCTATACAGTGAAGTACTAATTAACATCTATGTGAAAGTTGTAAGAATTCAAAAGACAAATGTATAATACATTTGCTAACAGCCTGGTACAGCCCACTGGACATAAGTGTCTCTTTTCAGGGGCAGCCCAGGACTTCTGTCTGGTGAAGTAACTTGGCAAAATCAAACAGAAGACAAATGAAAGCTGAGCGACTCAAACCATGTACTACAAGAAGCAGCTATTTAACAGCTCATAGTCTTACTCATCTGCACTAAGTGCTAGACAAACTGCTGCAGCCCCACACACAGTGCATTTCACATCTGTGTCTCTAAACAAGGTAGATTAAAAGTTAAAATATCAACATTAAACTCATAGACTTCATGCTCTCCAATTTATTTTCAATGATAATAAACACGCTGTCAACATTAAGGAAACCAAGACCATATAAAAAAGGACATGGCTCATATGATGATGCTCCTGTTTAGTACAATCGATTTCTTTCCTTTATACCATATGTACTCTGGCTCATAGATAGGCTTACAATCCAGAGGACAATTGCCAAACCTATCCAAAATTTACGGTTGAATGAAAGCACTGTAAGATTAAATGACTTGCTGAAGGACAGGGCCAAAATATGTTGCAAAATCAAAGATGTTCTGTAAAATTGGACATAGTAAGAACAGACTGCACCAAATCCCTAAATTTTAACAGGGCAAAGGTTATGTATCAACATGAATTTTGTGAACCAAAAAAACTGTTAAACTCTGCTGACAGGCATTGATTGACTGTAATCCTGAGTGATAAAAAAAAAAAGTTTGATTCTGTGTGACTTTAAGCAAGTCACTTAACTAGACAATGCTTTCTAATCAGGGCATTTTACTTACGCCCACACATACACTCACACAGACTATACTGCTGCAAGGTTGGATTTCTAAAAGAAATTCCATTTGTCTCTTTACTTGTAAGTACATCTCCTTAGCCAGTCAGCTCATTGTCCCTACTACAACTGCAACGAAAAGATTTGCTTCGCTTCGCTAAAAAACAGAAAGAAATTAAACCTCCATCTCTGCAAAAACTCCTGTTTGGTATCCAGTACTCATGTTTTAAATCACATGTGAATTCATGGAAGCCTCTTGTTTTGATCTAAGTACTAGCTCCAGTTTCATCAGCTAAAGCATTTGCCAGTTGAAAGAAGACCAGAGCTGGCATACAGAGCAAGAAATCATATTTTTAAGAGTGGTACTGGACATGAAATTGAGCAGTATTTTTTTTTCTTTTTTAAATTAATGTTGAAGGAAACTTTTCCTCTTTTAGATTAATGTTGTATGACCAGGGTCCCCAGCCATTACCGAGCCCTAGGCTCGTAGGCCTAGGTTACTTGTGCTGTATCTGGCCCTATATCACCATGTAATTTGCATGAGTACAATTCATAACAAAATAAGCAGGCACTTACAAACTCCCATCTATGTGAAAGCAAAAAATTATAAAAACAGAAATCCAGTGAGTCTAACAAGAGAATAAAGATTATTAGATTGAGTTCTTTAATCCAAACACATAAAGGACTTCATCAGAATCTGAATTATACAGCAAACACACTTCTATTTAAAAGCTGGAAGCACTTATAAATAAATCAAATAATGCAGTGTTAAGTTCCATATAACTAACATGATACATTTTAAAGTCACTAGTGATAGAAGACACAAGACCTGTGTCTGGGAGATGAAGCCATATAATGTGTGTATGTGTGTGTGTGTATGTGTTTCGGGGGTGGGGGGTTGCACTGATGGATGCAAACATTTACTCTAGAAAAATTATGAACATATTACTAGATACCAGTAAGTATTGGTGTGCGTGTTTCTATAAATGAACTGAATATTGCTTATGGCACTGTAGATTTATTGCTAATGACTCCAGAATTTCAATGAGTGGTCACCCAAGAATTTTTGCAAGTACAAGTAATTTTGATTGTAATATTGGAGGGAGATTTATTTGGCAACCTGCCTATCATGTGAAACTTATTATGCACACAAAACAGAAAGGAGATTGAAGGACTAGCTGTATGAACATGCATATGATATACACCATGGCATCATTAACATTACACTATACAAGCACTCCCTAACATGCAAGCATTTTAAACATTTTATTTTTTCTGTACTAGAAAACAAAGACAGGGGAATGGGAGGGACATGGGAGACCACCCTGGAATATGGGAAGGCTGTGTTGCAGTTAGGACTGAATGATACAGCTGAACCAGGATTAAATGACAAAATGTTTATTGTAAGCATCTTAAAATTAAGGGATAATTTATGATTACTATTTGAGTAATTATTCATTATTCAACTACTGTTTACTTTTGTTTCAGCAACTTTGTTTGGGTTACATAATAACACTGCAAACAAAAAGCAACATAAATTCATTTTTTGCTATGAAAACAAAATGTCATTTGTGCAATATATAAACATATTTATTGGAGTTTAGTTCGTTTGAATTTTCTTATTTTTGTAACATGATATAACCTTCTAGAGAAGACTTTCTTTTTAAATTGCATTGAACGGTATAATCAGTTGACATGCTGTTTGATCACATGAGAGTGTCTAACATTTAAATAGAAGTGTTTACTGTATTATTCAAATTCTGATGAAGTCCTTTACCTGTTTGGACAAGAGCGCTTAATCTAATAAATTTATTCTCTGGCTGGACTCATGCTCATATTTGTGTTTTCAGACAAGTAAAATGGTTTTACTATATAAGTATAGTAAAATAACATGAAAGAATACTATAAACGGAAATGGAACATTCATATTGATGCATATTGATGAGATGTGATCTTGAAAGAGTATTCTGTTTGTTTCAAAATATTATGCCATTTACATAACTGGTGTTCTCGGTCAGAACACTGTGGGGTGGGCTATGCTGTTGTTGCCATAAGAGGCTGTTTTGCAGTATTGTGTCAACAATACAAAACCATCTGCCAGTTGAAAGAAGATCAGAGCTGGTATACAGAGCAAGAAATCATATTTCTTTATTAAGTATACAAAGATGGCTTCTATGAACTGTCTTTTTTGCTTAGCCCTAGAGATAGAAGAAGGCATTTTATGAAGGCAGGTATGCTATGACCGGACATACAGCCATGCTGATTTTCAGAAATGATTTTGTATTATATTCTTTTAGGAGTTAATTTTTGAAGATGTAGCAAAATGTTGATAACAGGCCTGTGTTAGCCATATTGTCCAGAGGGATAAAGACCTGACTATTACCAAGATGCTTGGAATGGAGCAGTGACCTGGCCACAGGAAGAGTCAGTAAAGGTGATGGGAATGACTGAAAGTTCCATCTATTAAAACAACTTGGCTCCCTGTTTTACTGGCCTTTACCAGAGCCAGGGGTAAAATGCAGCAGCAGTGCAGGTCACAGCATGCTCTGCGGTACACCATGATGTGTGTGGCACTGTAGCCAGATGTCACCAGTTGTGCAGATGCATGCATATGTCAGAGGCCAGTGTTGTATGTACCTACCTTATGTCATATCTACAAAGGTAGGACTTAGAGCCTTAAGACAAAAATCCTTTCTCCTCACTGTCTGTCTTAGAATTAAAATATGACACTGTGGCAGACATATAGTTCACCAATCTAGAAACAATTAAGGCTCATACTGAAACTTGGGTGACCCCCAGTTGAGAGAGGGGGTAAAGTCAGAACCTCTGGGTGATGGGATGAGGGTAGGTTCATGGATTCATATGTAAGTACTAGGCTAGCTGCCCTTGCAGGATATTTTAAGCCTAGCCCAATTTCTCTTTAAAGATGAGAATCAAACCCAGTACCTTGTGCATGGGAGGTAAATACCTTAACCACTATGAAAAAAAAAAATTGCAAAATTGAGAGTAATAAAGGACCAAACTCCTTTCATGGCTGCCTTGATGGTGACCTCCTCTGGTGGACTCTCAGTTCAGCCAGTGCACACATCTGGCTGTCTGAGAAATGAATGGGCTCAAGACTTAAGGATATAGCTGACAATAGGCAGGCCCTGGGAGAAAGCAGTATAAAAAATGATAAGAAGCAATAAGACTATAGGAGATACGATCCTATATGAATCAAGAACTTGTTTGGAGCCATTTCTGCTAGTCAAATTGTTGTAAATGGCTTCCATAGAACAGGGCTGGCATAAAGATATATGGTACAGGGTTTGATTCTGACTTCTGGTTATTGAGTCAGCTTGTAATAGTCTCCAGACTGACAGACTAGTATTAACCTATGAAAGTGGTATGTAGTGTTTAAAGAAAAACACCAAAAGAGAAATTTTTCAAAATGAGGTCAGGGGTTTGATATAATGGTTAAAGTGTTGACCTCACTAACACAAAGCACAACATTTGATTATAACCCTTGATTGGTCTCTAGTTATTAGTTAAGTGTGTAATAATCTGCAGACTGATTTGTTTAGTATTTACCTATGAAAAGAAGTACTGGCGTGGACAGAGATATTTGTCATGTAAATCAGGGGAATGATGATAAATATCTTAAATGATGCTGTAAAAAATCAGTTATAGTTTGTCTACGACTGTTTGACCATAGTTTGGAAAACATTTGAGCCCATTGTTTACTTCTGTAATGGAGGTCAACTGAAATCAGTTAGTGTTACTGGCACACAGTACTCTGTTCTCCAGGTTGGTTCTTGGCTAGTTTACCTTTGATTCAGATTTGACACATCCTCCCTGTTTCTATGTAGGTATTTGCCAGGTACACCAATTACCACCCACATTCCAGTTATAAGCCATAGGTAAATTTGTGATCCACTAAGCTCTGTTAAGAGTGGTGCAGTGGTCTAGTGGTTAGTGTTGTTACCTCATAGCAAGAGGTTTGCTGGTTTGATTATTGGCTGGGGTATCTTTTGTACAGAGTCTGCATGTCCTCCCTACATTCATGTTGCTTTCCTCCAGGTGCTCCAGTTTCCTCTCACACTCCAAAGACATGCAGTAGGTAGACTGGACACTCTAAACTGGCACTTGTTGTGAGTATGTGTGTGTAAATGTGTGTGGTGCACCTATTGAGAATGGTTGGGTCTTGGGGTAGCCACATGAGTCTGTAAAACCTGTAACTGCTACCAAAACAATAAGAGGTGAAAGGTGCTCATTGGCTGATGCACCACATAGTGTGTAAACAGGAAATAGAGAGAAGTTCCTCTAAAATGTGTGTAGGTGTGTATGCTATGCAAGAAAGTCTTTGTCTGGAAAGGCATTTCCCTGTCTTTGATCGTATCATCCAACAGTGAGCCACACTTGATCATTTTTTCAATGTCAAGAAGAGTAACTCAAAATAAGCATAAAAGACAGAAAAAATGTTTGCAATGAACAAGCCCCTCTGTACCACAAATCTAGAGAACTTCATCCAAACACCCAGTAATGTGTGTGTGTGTGTGTGTGTATATATATATATATATATATATATATATATATATATATATATATATATATATATATATATATATATATATACACACACACACACACACACACACACTGAGTGCATGGTTGTGCCATTGTGGGGAAGAATGAAAAAAATGCAGTACATCATTGGCTCTCTCCACACAAGCCAAAGCAGATTTGACAAGCCATGATGAAACAAAATAAAAAATCAGTCAGCAGAGAATGTTTCTTTAGTGTGTAGGTATGTAGATGTGTGTGTGTGTGTGTGTGTGTGTGTGTGTGTGTGTGTGTGTGTGTGTGTGTGTGTGTGTGTGTGTGTGAGCATGCCCTGTGAAGGACTGATGCCTTGTTCAGGATGAATACCATGCCCTGTGCCCACTGATTGTAGGGTTAAGATCTGGCTTCCCCATGACCCTGATGTGGAATAAGTATATTATCAATTAATGAATGAATGAGTATATAGAATGGGCAGCATCTTTAAATATCAGTCTAATGTATGAGTGCAGTGTTCACTGAAATAATTAGTTTAAACTTCTACATCCCTAGAAGGGTAGTTTGTTTATTCATTCAGCCAGCATTTGTTTACAAGAATAATACATCTAGGATGACTACTAGACCCCTTTTCAGTTGAGGCCTGGAGAGAAAATCTCCACATAAATATATACCTGCTGTACATTTAAAATTTAAAATATACATAATACAACTTTAGAGTGATGTAATCTTTCCTGAATTTGAAGCAATGTTACATGTAACTGATAAGGTGAGATAACATATAATCAATTATGTAACATACTGTTAGGGAAGTTGTGATGAATGGAGGTAGTGCCGGTACAGCCAGCTGGAATTTTGAAAATATATGTCATTTGTAAATATCATACCAATTCATGCAAGATTCTGGTGTTACAAATGTATTAGAACTGTATGTCATGTGTATATCAAGCTGATTTGTACAGATGTTTGTGCTGAAAATGTATTTGTAAAGTGCTTGTGTTTGAAATGTATGCATAGTGTGCCTTACTGGAGAGAACAGAAATGTACATGCACTATTGTAACTGTTTAAATGTATATGTTTTAACATAGGAAATTAGAGGGTTAACCTCAGTTCAGTAAACTTTAGAAAATTATCTGAAATTAAATCACTTTATAGGCTAGGCCATAAATATGCTATTTCACATGTTTTAAGGCAGCAAGAGACACAAAGTCGGTACTGGGAAGCTTTCTGTATTGTCTTTGAGGTAAACTAATTACTGCTCTGAAGGTGTGGAGGAATGCAATCGTTTTATGACTTCCAGCACCTGCCAAAGATCTGAGCAAAAGCCCTTGTGTGTGTATTTTTACAGGTTGGTGCTAAGTCCTGCCAGCTTCCAGCAATGGGGGTTGCATTGAAATTAGAAGTCAGATGAACAGAAATTATGTAATTCTGCAAACTATTCCAGCAGTAATATTTTAGATATTATTTTGAGAAGTCTCTTGAGAGTCTGAGCATTCTGTATTCTGTCTTGGGCCTAACAACAACAAGAAGGACTGCTCACCACATCATCTGCCTTGCTCTATTAAGTAAGTTATTTGGCAATATTATAATTCTCTTAAATTCAGTCGGGAATAGTGAAGCTTAGTTTAGATATTGTTTTTCTTTATTTGTCTGAGCCTGTCCTTCAGTGATATTTTAAATATTTCCTGTGGTTTTAAACTCTGATGTCTCTGTGAATATATACTTAGTATTTTCTTTTTCCTTTATTATTTATTATTAAATATATTTAAACCTTTCATTGTAACTGATCTTTGTAGAGATATTTAAGTTTTGAGAGTATTTGCATATTTATTTGGTGACACTGTGTGGCCACTCCTAATAGCCTTGCTCTTGGTCAAACTACCATTTGTGTTAGTATTAATATTATACAGGAAAATTGGACACCCTTTGTTAAGATCCTTAAAGTAGCTGGTGAGGGGTTGTGATGGCAGTGGTAACTACATTATATTATGGGTAGAAGGGGGCATATCTAGTAAACCTGTGCCAGCCTTTCCCAGGTGTGTGTGTGTGTGTGTGTGTGTGTGTGTGTGTGTGTGTGTGTGTGTGTGTGTGTGTGTGTCTGTGTATAAAACAAATCTCCAAGAGTGTGTGTCTCAGCTACTTGGGCAGGGACATGAAGCACTGTTTAGACAGAGAGAGTGTTGGAGGACTTGGCTTGGAACCCTGGCTAAGGACTCACCTCTATAGCTGTGCCAGTGGAGAGCCTTACTGGGGACTGTGGAAAGAAGGAGAAACCAGCCCTGGACTGACTGTGGTCTCTGTGTGCTCTTGAGGGAAATTGCACTTGATGCATGCAGGGAACTACATCTGGAAATACTATGTGTATACCTCTTATCCTCCCAGTGAACACCCCCTACAATTGCCAGTGGTGAGGATTGATGTTTATTGATTACTGGTCCAGTGGTGGGCCATCACAGAAGTTATGAAGTAAAAATAGGAATTAATATGTATATCAAAATGTCTGTGATGAAACGACTGATTAAGTAGGGTGAACAAAAGCCAAAAACTGAAGGAGTGACCAGTGATACAATCAATGCAAATAGTTTTAGATAGTTTAAAGGAAAAAAAACTGAAAGATGGCTATCTTAGAGCATAATAAGAGTAATTACCTCATCAGAAGTACAAGTGAGTAGTTGAGGTTTGGGAGTACAATAAGACCAAAGGAGAAAGTATAAAAAGATGTAGGTAAGGGGATAATATTCAGTTACAGGTTACAGTTAGTTGGAGAATAGCACAGCTATAGCCATGGTGGAGAGAGGTGTTCTCTGAGAAGCTGCTTGAACCTGGGTAAGTTTGTCATATGTTTTAATTGGAGAGGGATAGAGTTCCATAGTTTTGCAATATATATAGCTGTGTTCTTTGATTTGGTTGTTTTAGAAAGTGATTGTGTGTTAGATCAAAGAGGTATGTAGAGTATTATGGCTGGGCACTTTTAAGGCTATTGGAGTATAGTGTGGGCAGTATACTTGGTAGTTCAAACCAATTCAATTTTTAGGTGGAGGCAGTGGTGGGAATAGGATGGTCAGTTTGTAAAAAATTTAGCAATTTTATTATAGTGAGAATTTAGTTTAGATGCAAAGGTAGCTAAGTTTAAAAACATAGAGTTCTGGAATGATGTTGTTTGACTTGTTTTTAAATGACAGACTATTTAACTTCTCCCCTAGCTTCCTTGAATTATTCTATAAGGAATCATATATATATATATATATATATATATATATATATATATATATATATATATATATATATATTTTTTTTTTAAGAATATTGATTTAGCCTCCTTTGCAATTCATTACATTTGTTATTGACCACATTATGAGGGCTAATGTGTTAGATAATGCATTTTTTAACATTTAGCCTAAGCTGTCACTCTCTTGTTGAAGGTTGTTATTTCAGGTCCAGAGGCAATCAAGTAGCTTGACATCATTTTACCTTTTTATTTAATATTCACATTGTAAATTCTCTTTATTGTAGGTCATGTGTCACAATGACTTCTGGATGGCCAAAACAAACTCCTGACGTCAGCAATGAATATGTGGCATTTCCTAAATCTGAAATCAAAGTGACAAGTTGACAGTTTGCAGTCTTTGTTCTACTTCCACATTTGTGAACAAGAATTACATTTTCCCTCTTTCAGTGTTCAACAGATTTAATATCTCATCTAATTTGAGAAAGGGAAGTGTCATTTCTGTTTTTTTCCTTTAATTACTAAAAAATTCTTGGATGAATTCCTTTTGGTCTCATCACTAGATGTACCTTTGTTGTTTAGAGTTCTTGGAGCTCTTTCAAAAAATTGAAAATGGAATGTGAAAAGTTGTGTTATTCTACACTTTCCAAAAAAACAAATAGAATAAGAAAAACTCACTTTACACTTTCCCCCGGATTCACTAATCTTCCATGCGGACTAGCTTAGTCCTGCACGGATGCACCCGTGTAGGAGCAGGATAGCAGCGTGCCATGCATATTAGCAAGGCACACTGCCCGAGCTCCTAGGCTTACATGGAGAGTGTACGAGTGCATAGGGCGTGTCTGAGAGCAAAGCACTCAGAATAAACATGCCCCTACAATGTAGAACAGCAAAAAGTGTTAAGAAATGAGCGAGACTGCTCGTAGGTGTCCACATATCCCCACCAACAGTCCCCCACATGTACAACAGCAACAGTAGATATAAATTAAAAGAAGAAACCCCTTTATTTATCTTTTTAAAATCCGAGTACAGCTAACCGTAGATGCGTGGGTGTGCCCATCACTTAGCTACGGTTATAGCAGCTTAAAAGGCTGAAGAGGATAACAAGGAAGATATATGCAAATGAAGCAGCACAGTAATAGTGTTGTGGGCAGAGCATTCGCCTAATGAGCAGGCATTCCTGAGTCTTGTCCCACTGCAGCACAGTCTATTTTACATGACAAAGCATGGCATAACCAATTTTTTTGTTGCAAAATCCATTAAATAACACATATTTATGAACTTTAGTACTACAGGAAATGCATATGTGAAGTGTCAGTGTCATAATGAATAAGGCACTAGTAAGCAGGTTTAAGCACAAATAAGCAGTAGTAAGCATATGTAAGCACTAGTAAGCGTGCTTAAGTGCGTCTGCACAGGGGTAAGCACTGCCTACACAGATTAAGCAAAGTAGAAGCTAACTGAGTGTAGGAAACTGTAACCGGAGGTAAGTACTGCTTAGCTCTGTGCAAACCTGCTTACAACTGCTTTAAAGTGCCTTAACTACTCTGTATCCAATGGCCCGTGTTCTACCCAGCAACAAAATAAGCAGCCTCTACAAGGCTTTCACCCAAGACTCTGTACACTACACTCACAATAGTTAACCACTAAGCCATCATAGCAGTGCATAAGGTTGAGGTTTCAAAAAACAAATCCTTACCATAGGAAATCAAACTGAACACGTGAAAGGAATCTATGTACAGTGTAATGTTGTATAACCTGCTACATAACATAAATATGTGAACTGGAGTACTGCAGTAAGGCCAGACGTGAGGTGTTATTGTAATAAAGTGTTGAAGTCCCCAGGACCCCATACAGTGTATGTACAAATGAATCACGGATACCAGACACATATATAACATGTAACAAGTAATAAATCAATGCCAAAAGGAAAATATAATGCAAACTAAATATTAAGCAATGCTAAGCATTGCACAGCTAACGCTTAGTTAGGGTAAGCAATGTGTTGACCGGCTAACTCAATCTGCCCAGTGGTATGCCCCTTTAAGTAATGCCAACATTAGATAAGCAGGTGTGCCCATAGCTTAGCCTTTTCAAAACCATCCAATCATGGGAAAGTGCAGGAAATCAGGTGTATTTAAACGCCACAGGTGCCAATAATTCCCATACCTGGCTGCAGCTCCCTACTGTAGGCAGAATGTCTGGCGTTGTGAAAGGCACTCAATTTAGAGTGCAACACTGGGGCACACAGGAGTCCAGATTTATGGTATGGCTCCTGGTAAAACACCATGAGGAAAGACTACTGCAGGGCCAGTACCAGGGCTCTCAGTATAAAGTGGAGGCCTGGGACAGTCTCGGCCGTAACCTCACCAGTGCCACTGGTATCTCCCAGACTGGTGAGCAGGAGAGGCATCACCATGTTGACCTGAAGTGGTGGAGGGGTGATCTCTTGGACCAGTGGATCCAAGAAGCAAGGCAGATGGCCGATGCCCCAGCACTAAGTACCCATTCTACTAGGTAGATAATGATTGCCTAGCTTGTGTATACTATGGATAGGTAATGACTAAATATCACTGTATTTCTCTCACAGCTGCTGATGAGCAGGCTGCAAACCAGCAAGCCCATGCTACTAGGCTGCAAAGACTGCATCGTGAGGTAGGTTAGTAATATTCCTGCATTTACTGTCATAACAAATAAATATAATAGTTCTGAAAAGTTTTCTACCAGTAAAGAAGTGTATTGTGTATGGGATGTACTGAATAAACCCGAAAATATGGCAGGAAGACTGTCATATAGGTTGCGTGGAAATAAAGGTGTAATATCTTGTGAATAAATGTATACCCCTGGAGTGCTTGTGTACATCCTGCTTACATATGTTGTTGTAGTGTTGCATTCTATAAATAATACTGTTGTATTAAGCAGTGTTCCCACACTCTTGAATGCAGTTAAATTGTGTAGAAAGTTCAGTATAACAATGTTTGAAGTCCCAAGAGGTCAGTCATATAGAACAACTGAGGGAGACTTAGACAGAAACCATTGGAAGTCTTTACACCAATTCCCTGATAGCACAGTGTACTGTGATGTCAACTGTAATATTTTTACCACACACAGCAGGGGTTAGAATCCTGGGAGTGGTAGTAAGTTGTAGGCATAATCATACCCTACAACTATACAGAGTTTGCGAGAATGTTCACATAGAAAGCTATATGCATAATTAGACCCAACAACTGTACAGACTTTGCTAGAATGTTCAGATAGCACGCTGTAAGCATAATCATAACCATCAACTGTACAGACTGTGGCAGAATGTTCAGGTAGTAAGCTGTATGCATAGTCATACCTCTCAACTGTTCGATCTGTCCAGCATGCACAGATAACTGGCCCATATCTGCTGCCCGGTAACCTGTTCCCCTGATAAATCAGTGTGATGATCCAAGAAATGCAGGCAGCTTTTACTGACATATAATGGATAGTCAGACCTGAACATAAAAAGAGAATGTATATGGAAACAAACCTATCATTGTAGCTTCTCACCCAAAGTGTATGACAGCAACTCTCAATATATGTCACATTAACACCTGCATCCTGTCACCCCTTGACCAGAGTGTGTGCAATAACAGATTGTTAGGTATGTGCATAACAGCAACATGAAATCTGGGAGTATGTGTAGAACTTCTCAGGTAGTGTTAACAAAGATTTTCTCCACAGCTATATCAGGTAAGAGGTGTAGAGTTTAGGTACTACACAGGTCATGTATATACTTGTCTACAAGCATGGAATCTGGGAGTATGTGTAGAAATTGTCAGGTAGTGTTAACAATGATGTTCTCAACAGGTATAACAGGTAAGAGATGTAGACTGTAGGTACTACACAGGTCACGTATATACTTGTCTACAAGCATGGAATCTGGGAGTATGTGTAGAAATTGTCAGGTAGTGTTAACAAAGATTTTCTCCACAGCTATAACAGGTAAGAGGTGTAGACTATAGGTACTACACAGGTCACGTATATACCTGTCTACAAGCATGGAATCTGGGAGTATGTGTAGAAAGTGTCAGGTAGTGTTAACAATGATTTTCCCAACAGGTATAACAGGTAAAAGGTGTAGACTATACGTAAGACACAGTCCATGCATATACTAATCTACAAACATGCCATTGTACAAAGTAAGGACATTGGGTAGTGTAATAATACATGTAAGGGACAGATCACTGCAGTGACTAAGAAAGTTGTGAAAACTACAGGGATATATTAGATGTTAACTGACCTCTCTCTCTCACCACCTCCATTTGTGCAACACTAACCTTATTACACACCTCAATGGGTACGTGTACACTCCAAACTTTTGTTGGGACAGATGTCCTATTGGTTTATAAATATTCACATTTGGTTCTATGCATGTGCCATCTTAAAATACTCCCATATTGATGGCCTGTTGCCATCAATGAAACCTGCATGCTGTTGTAATGGCCACTGTTGTCCCATATATGAATGTGTTCTGCTTGATCTGCAACTGTTGTAAATTGGTGTCTTGGGTTAATGGGAATACCTATGCATGCTGTTATAACTAATCCTGAATGCTGTTGACTATGACTAACTGATATCTTTCTTAAAATTGCAACACCATAGCTCATATGGGAAGGCCGGTCCCAGCGGATCCACCATGGCACCGGGCACCAGCACACCTGGGGCCCAGCCTGTGACCTCCTCCTCTGTTGGCCCTGCACCATCTTTGGGTGTAACTGCCATAGGGGATGGGGCTCAGCCACCTGTCACCCGCCATCAGGTCCTGGCCATGGTGTGTAGAGAGCTTGACAAGGAGATTCGAGACCAGCTACACCAGCTTGAGGACTGCGTGGTGCAATTAGAGGGTGAGCCTGCCCCTCCTACCCAGCCCCCAGCACAGCCACCTTTGGCGCCGTGAAGTTACAGTGGTGACTGCTCATGGGTGGGGACCTCAGTCCCACTGTTTCTATTTGGGGGATCACGGGTTTGTGACTTCCAAACACCCCTCCCCGTCCAAGGTGTTTACCCCCCACATGTGTCATATACCACCCCTGCATGTGTATTGTTTGTCTTGTCTGTTAACCTACCCAACCTATCTCCCCAAATATACCTACTACTCCTCCCCAACATCCCATTCTCACCTGAAAAAAAAGGGGCAATCTGTTCCCACAAAAAAATCTCGCCCCATACATAGCTGTCTATTTCACACACATGTCCACTGGACACATGTAATCTGGTCTAATTGGCATCACAACTTATTATTGTTGTCCTCACCTCCACCCAGGGGTTTGAGTGTCCAAATCTACCTCCAGATTTAGTGTATATGCACAGCTGTTGCTGTAGAAGAAATGGGCAGCTATAGACCTTCCCTTCAGCCTTTCTGCACATCCCTGGCTATTTCCTTACTGTCTTTCCCTCCTTGTGCTCCTTTTTTCACCACTTTCCTATCAACCCTTTTTCTTTTCTTTTAAAGAAATGAGCAGGAGGGTAAGCGGGAGAAAGCACTTTTAAGCAGCAGTAAGTGGATTTAAGTCTGTATGCATGGCGGTAAGCAATGCCTACACTGGTTAAGCAATGTAGAAGCTAACTGAGTGTAAGAAGCTGTAACTGGAGGTTAGCATTGCTTACCCTTGCACAAACCAATGCAAACCCGCTTACAATTGCTTAAAAGTGCCTTAGTCGCTCTGTATCCAACAGCTCTCATCCTGCCCAGCAACAAAATAATTAACACTCCCAAGTTGCAACCCCCAGATCCTGCACACTATAGGCAAAGTGATTTACCACTAAGCCATGGCAGACACACATACAGCTGATGTTATCACAAACATATCATCCAGCACAGTCATTCAACAGTATAGGAAATGCATGTAATTATGTAGAGTAATATGAGAAACCATTTGTACATTGCTCAAATACAGTATTTCGAGCAGTCTATAGATATAAAAAAAAATGCTTGTCCAATCACAATGTGAGAACAGTAGTCTTGCAAAAAACTTAAGAAAATAATAAAAAAGGTGTACATCGAGGGAGCGTGTGGGCATGCTTCATGCTCAGAACATCAAACATCAGTTCCGTGGAACCAGGAGATGAGGCTGGGCAGGTGTGTGAGCAAACCACTGCTTCTCAAACCTCTGGCAAGACGCTACCAGTGGGAGAAACAGTGTAGACCAGCTAAATCTAATCTTGACACAAAAACAGGTCTGTCCCTGACAGGACGAACCAAAAATTGTGAGCCAAACTACACATGTCTCGAAAGATGAACAAGGCAAGGCTCATACTTACGTGGACTAAATGGATGAAGAGCCTGAAGAAGCTTGGGTCGAGACAGTATACTGGAGGAGTACTGAGACATGGAGAGAGGGCAATGTGTGGAGGTGTGGTATGGCTGGGCTAGCAACCGGAGAATGGATGGTTGCTGTGTACATGGAGCTCGGTGGGTGGGGGAAGGAATCATGGGTAGGAAATTATGGAAGATATATGCAAATGAAACAGCACAGCAATAGTGTAGTGGGCAGAGAATCAGCCTAATGAGCAGGCATTCTGGTTCGAGTCCCACTGGAGCACAGTCTACTTTACATGGCAAAGCCCATTATAACCAATTTTGTTGTTGCAAAATCCACTAAATAACACATTTATGAACTAGAGTACTGCAGGAAATGCACATCTGAAATGTCAGTGGCATAATGAATAAGGCACTAGTAACCAGGTTTAAGTCCCAATAAACAGTAGTAAGCATATGTAAGCACCAGTAAGCATGTTTAAGTGTGTCTGCACGGGGGTAAGCACTGCCTACACAGATTAAGCAATATAGAAGCTAACTGAGTAGAAGAAAGTGTAACCAGAAGTTAGCAGTGCTTAGCTCCACATGAACCCACGCACACCTGCTTACAACTGCTTTAAAGTGCCTTAATCACTCTGTATCCAATGGCCCATGTTTTGCCCAGCAACAAAATAAACAGTCTCTACAAGGCTCAAACCCAGGACCCTGCACACCATACACAAAGTGATTTACCACTAAGCCATGGCATATATACATAACTTTGATGTTTTCACAAACATATCATCCAGCACAATCATTCAACAGTACAGGAAATGTAGTAATATCATCCTACACAACCTCTTAATGCAATAATTGTGGACAAAGTGTGCCAAAATGTGGGTACAAATAGGGATATACTGCTCTTATACACTTAAAGCATTGCTAGTTAAACAGTTATATGTATTAAAATGCATATTTTGAAGGAGATGAAGTCTGAAACAGAAAAGTGCAGGCATTAGTTACTGTCTTCAATCCTGAGATCATTTATGTCAATTGCCAAAAGAATGAGATACAGGCAAAATTATGAGCCGAACATGCATGGACATATGGACAAATATATATCTGTAAATGTAGACAGATAGACAGCTATATGTATATATATATATATATATATAACTCACAAATAATCATATAACATCAATTGTATATAGATAGATAAATATGTTCATATATATATATATATATATATATATATATATATATATATATATATATATATACAGATAGAAATGTGTATAGCATTTCCACATGGGAACAAAATCTTGAACCACTCACTACAACATAACAAGCCATAAGCACTGTTAATGGGGTTGAGGGCTCAAATGAGAGATACCTGGTAATTATTGCTATGTTATCCCCCTTCACAGCCCTAACAGATATGCTGTGCAATCCAATATCCAGCACATGCAGTTCTTGACTTCAGGACCCTCCACAAGACAGCTACAATGCTTTAACAGTAAGCCAATTCACCTGTAAAATGTCAGGGCAATATCTGTAACATATCATGCAGAAAAGTCAATCTACCATAGGGAATGTACAATGTGGAAGGAGTACACATTACAATGGTGCAGATATGCACACACATCTATACATTGACAAATATGTTCATATATATATATATATATATATATATATATATATATATATATATATATATATATATATATATATATATGGGTCTAATATATATATATGGGTCTACTTCATTTGATTGAAAGACCTTTTGACCTAAACCCATTTTACTGAAATTTCATTTGATTGAAAACCAGTATTCAAAGCAAATAACAGGGATTTGTCCCCCTCCCCAATGTCATGCGACCCCGGAATTGGTATATATAGTTAGGGGGGGTGGGGAGTGCACCCCTCCCCTATTTTCGTTTAAAATCTGTACTTTTTGTTTTATTTTCTTCTTTTAAAGGAAACTAGGTGGGGGGCTTTGCCCTCACAAATGTGGGGGGGATGTGCCCCCCACACCCTCCTAACTATATATATATATCAACTCATGGGTCGCACGACATTGGGAACGGGGACAAATCCCAGTTTAATGCCTTGAATACTGGTTTTTAATCAAATTAAATTTTGATCAAATGGGTTTAGGTCAAATGGTCTTTCGATTAAATGAAGTAGACCCATATATATATATATATATATATATATATATATATATATATATATATATATATATATATGTATATATACATTAAAACAGACAAAAGGTATTCATAGCCATACATATGTAGAAATAGTGTGTAAGTACTGGGTGCAAAGTATATCCCTCAGCCACAAGCCCTGTATCTGACACCTGTGAAATGTGTAGTGTGGCAACCATTCCCACAAATGAGAATACTTACATTAAACATATACCCACCTACAATTCAAAGGACATGACACCACACAGGTATGCATACATCGAAAACCTTTATTTGTGTACTATACAATAATGTATGCCATTACTTACAGCACATAAAGTTTAAAATATGTAATCCATGATGAATGCAAGGCCCACACAAAACAGTAGATGCAAACAATGTGGATATATAACATACTATTCTATCCAGGCCAAGGCCTTCAATTAGTACAACAGTAGACAAAGGATTTTCCTTCAAGATAAGTAACAATCAACAATTACAGATGTAGTTCTGCAGCCTCCAATTATACCCTGTAGTCAAGCCCTAGGGGGAAATGTATTAGTTGTGGTAATGTCAATGTATCTGTCACATGTATGGACACTGACCAACATATTTTGTGGGAGTCCATGATATGACTGGGATAATAACAGGAATGCTAGCAGTAAATAATGATAGGCCATTATCTAACAGCCTCTAACTGTATCACAGCAGGACAAAGCCTGCCATACATGTGGAGGACAGAGGCAGGAACACAGGGCCATATTTGCAATTTTGCTGTTACACACCCTGGAAATTGCTGGTGTTACAGGATTTAACATACCCTTATGCAGGAAGGAGACATCAGAAGCACAAATGGATGTAGCCATGTACTGATAGCATGCAACAGACAGACTGCCAGTGATATATCTAGGACAAGACCTGTGTGGTGCACAGACAAAACCAAACAGACAATCCACTGGCCATCATGTGGATAGGCCCACAGTTGAGAGCTATGCAGACAGACTGCAGTCCATCCTAAACGACTATGTACACACAAACACTGCAAGACCAGCAATATACAATGCACATAACAATGCTACTCACTCTGTCTGTAGGTCTGGAACCTTGTATAAATGTGTAGTTGGCCTGTGTCTGCAAGTCTTGCTGTAAGAGGTATTGCTACCTGCTGCCTGTAACACTACTGCCCACATACAGGAAGGATGTCCTCCATACTGGAAAGGTTAAGGGACAATGCCCACATGAGTCAGTATTTTATAGTACTGGGTTGCCATGACAGTGGTTATCCGAAGTACTACAAAGCAGTCTGCATGCAGTTAGCAACTGTTGCATACTGATTGGTGCAGAGGCAATCACCTGATCATGTGCATCACCTACAAAAGCCATGCTGCAATCCATTTGAGAGAGAGACAACAACAAAAAAAACCCCTTAAACAACAGAAAGCTGTCACAGTTGTCAGAAAAAAAAATGTACAGGTATGTAAAACATATAGGTATTTAACTGAATGTAGTATGTGGTCTAGAATAATAGGATATATGATTTGGAATGATTTATATGTGCCATCTGTAGTTGTTCCTGTAATGATGTTCTGCTGAACAACAGCTCTGGACAATACTGTCTATCCCTGTAGGCAGTGGGACATACCTGTCAACTGTGCAGATCAGCAATGAATGACAAAGATGTAAGCCATAATATCTGTGTTTGGTATGTTAGTGTGGGCAAAGCTGGTGGTGGAAGCACTGCCATCATGATAGACACATGGGTGTCAGAGCACACTACTTGCAGGACAGTCATGTTAATGTCTAATGTGGCATGCACAAATGCCATAGTTGTATAATAGGCTTACCAGCAATCTGGCACCATATATACCACCGTAATGTTAGTCTGTGTTCACATGTGACACCTGTCTGTGTTGCAGCAAGGCAGAACAGTGCAGCTGTGAAGGAAAGAGAGTCACATAGTGTGGACCAGATGTCTGTATGCACCCCACATATAGATAAATATACGTGTGATATATAATTAGACATGTATGTCTACAGGTATACAGACACTCATATAGATATATATATTGATATATATCTATATATATATATATATATATATATATATATATATATATATATATATATATATATATATATATATATACATGCATACACACACACACACAAAACAATTCTTCTACATATTTATACATATATATATATATATATATACATATATGTATATGTATATATATATATATATATATATATATATATATATATATATATATATATATATATATATATATATATATATATATATATATATGGATGGGTCTAGGACATTTCACTGAAAGCACATTTCACCTAAATTCAAATTGGTGTGCACATTTCACCTAAATCACATTTCACCGAAAACACAATTCACTGAAACACATTTCACCTAAAGTTTGAGATGGTCTTGTCCCCACTGCAGTGTGACCCTGGAGTTAGTATATATAGTAGGAGGTGTGGGGGGCACTGCCCCCCACATCAGGGGGTGTGGGGGGGCATAGCCCCAACATGTTAAATATTTTCAACTATATACATGGATACTTGCGATTTCAATATATTACTCTTTTCCAAACATATTTTCTTAAAATATGTGGGGGGGCACACCCCCACACCCCCCAATGTGGGGACCGATGCCCCCCCCCACTATATATACTAACTCCAGGGTCACACTGCAGTGGGGACAAGGCCATTTCAAACTTTAGGTGAAATGTGTTTCGATGAACTGTGTTTTAGGTGAATTGTGCTTTCGGTGATTTGTGTTCGGTGATTTGTGTTTAGGTGAAATCTGCTTTCGGTGAAATGTCCTAAACCCATATATATATATATATATATATATATATATATATATATATATATATATATATATATATATATATATATATATACATATACATGGGATCCGTACAGATGCTTGACTGCATCTTTCACTGAATCCCATCTTGGTGAGCATACTTGCGCGAAAGTGCTGTTCACCGAATCAGCACTTTTGCATGAGTATGTTTGTTGTTCCAGTCGTACTACCTTGCAGTAAGGGAAAATTCCCTTTTCCCCATTTTAGTGCAACCTTGGAGTAAGAATATTAAAATAGGGGTGTGTGGGAGCTGCAGGGGGGCTTGCCCCCCTGCATTCAAGTAGATTTCGTGTTTTTTTTTTTTTTTAACATACTTTAACGAAAGTGCTTTTTCAATGAAAGTATTTTCGTTAAAGTGTTTTCAGTGGTAATGGATTCGGGGTTTTGATCTTTTGATCAAAAGTCCTATTTATATATATATATATATATATATATATATATATATATATATATATATATATATATATATATATATATATATATATATATATATACACACCTATATATGTAAATACATGTCCCCTTCCATGATATCTGTGAGAGAACATCACACATATCAATACACAACATATATACAGCAGTACATGGGTGCAAAATAGACTTTGGGGTGTGGTGTGTAACCCATGTTGAGAACACATCACATTTGTTTGTGAAGGTTGGATTTGTATGTTGTTGAAGGCTAGTAGGCAAATTGTGGTATGTAGGTTGGGTCTGCAAACAGAAAATACAGCATACAGGGCTGGTATATGACACATGTGGTGTGTAAATACCATGGATGGGGAGTGTTGTTTAGAATGTGTATGCCATTGAGCCCCCATATGTAAGCAATGGGACCAAGGTCCTCACCCATGGACAGTCACGACAGCATCTATATGGTCATAAAGGTGCTTGGGCTGAGGGCTCTGCAGGAGGAGCAAGCATGTCCACCTTGTGTATGTGTACTGCAGGGCTCCAGGTGATGTACAAGTCCCCCATGTCTCTGTGGAGCTTTCTAAGCACTAGACCTGACTTTAGGTGACAGGGTTGTGTCTGTGTGTGCTCGTGGGGGAGGGTTACACCATCTCCTGAGGTAGTTCCACCTGAAGGTAGTGCAGGACCAGTAGATGATAAGGCCTCATGGTGAGTTCCGGATGTGATGTGGCCTGGTAACATGGTCAGATGAGGTGGGATAGGTGGTTCTGCTGGCAAATAACACCTGCAATGCTATTGTGTCACTGTTATGGAACATATGTGGGCTGTAATAGTCCACACAATCCTGGAACATGTCCAACACCATGCATAGATATTCCCAATAACACAGAATGGCAGATTTGCAGCAATCACATAGCATGCATACTACATTCACATATGGAACCATAATGGCACTGACAATGGCATGCAGGTGAAATAGTCTGTAACAGGCCAGCAAAGATAGTGTCCCCACAGGGAACATGGCTACAGACACATAGCACAAAGAGTGGTACAAACACATAGCACAAAGCGTGGTACAATACAACATATGTCCCA